>NC_034609.1:47230371-47242069 GCF_900095145.1 Mus pahari
TCTCTCTCTCTCTCTCTCTCTCCCTCCCACACACACACACACACACACACACACACACACACACACACACACATCTCTTGTTCAAAGCATCCAATAGTCAGGGCCTAATGAGTGTTAACTGAACTGAGATGTGGTAAATCTGAATGACTCATCTCTGCCCCCAAATGGGGAACTCATTCTGATGGCCTGGGCCTCCTTGTTTTTCAAACATAATGATTCTCTCTTCCAAACTCTTCTGGACGAGCATGATCCAAAAATTCTTCAATACATGAATAAATGATTGATTCTCTTGTTCATCTCAAAATTCCTCTCATCAATTCATCCACGTGTCTGTGTGTCCATTTACCCATTCACCTACCTGACAACCTATTTATACACACACACCTCACATCATTAATTTTTTAATTCCTTCTTGTTTGACCTCTGGTCACTCTTTCAATCAGCTGACTGGAAGAAAGTGTACTGAGCGATGTCTGTAGCAGAGCATTTCCCTCTGAACGTGTACAAGCGCCGAGCCCTCTGCTGCTTGATCCTTGGTCTTATGCAGTAGTCTGGTCCCCTGTCCCTCTGGGACCTGCAGCTTCCCTGGGAGGCCCTGACAGAACCCCCTTGTAAGCTGTGTTTTCACATCAACTTGAGAGGACTTTCAAGGCCATAACCACAGATACAAAGAGAAAGGTGCATGGGAAACCGGACAGCAATTTGGAAATAGCACAAATAAAAATGACTGTATTTGCAAACAGCCAGGTCAGCTCAAGGCAGCTGTTGGAGAAGATAATTACAAGCCTCCAGCATTGTCTCTGGTCCCGAGGTCCACACACACACAGGCAGAGGCCTCTCGTTTACCCAGCGTGTTCTGGGTTTTCTCATTAAAACCCACATGCCTCACCCGGCCAAGCAAAAGCCATAGTCATTTCTATTTTCAGTGCCTCTGGGTTGCTGGCTGGCATCTCTCAGGATGGCTCCTCACATTCATCAGGCTGTGATATGCTTCTGAGCAAAAGAAGCAACTGAACAGAAACAGATGTCAGCGTCCCGGGGCATAGTGGTCGCTCCCTCTGATATGTTTCCAAGTCTGCCTTTGCGCTGCCAGCCAGGAGCAGTGCTGAATGACAAGCGAGATTGCCAGCTAAAGAAGCAGAACCGGGAGCCAGGGTGGGGAAGGAAGGGAATCATTAATTAGTGGCTCCAGAAGGGAAATGAGCTCTCAACTCACATCAGCTTCTGAACTCAAGTGGGGTTAATTGTTTTCCACGCCAGCCACACGGCCACTTGCTTCTCAGGAGACGGACACGAAGGAGTCTTAATTAGCCAGCCTGCCTTGCTCTGTTCATTAGCTACAATCAGGACATCACCTGGCTCACCCCTGGTGTGCTGCTGATGCTGTAGGACTGATCAGAACACACGCGCGCACGTGCGCGCGCGCGCGCNCACACACACACACACACACCCCACAATCATATGCATGCACACACACACATACTCACTCATACACAGCCATGCACAGAACCCTTCACAACTCCCTATACAGGAAGGTGGCTAGACATCCCTATACAGGAAGGTGGCTAGACATCCCTATACAGGAAGGTGGCTAGACATCCGACCATGGAGACAACGCACTCACATGGCCACCTCAAACATCTGAAGTAAATGCTGCAGAAGGCAGGCCTGCGGGGAAGCCTTAGGCTTTTTGCTGAGATGGATTTTGAGTAGATGGCATGTGGATGTTGCTCTAGGCTCTTGTCCTCTGTGGCTTTAAGGGAATACCACACCTTTAGCCCAGGTTGCTGTAACCTCTCCATCTCGCCAGCTGTGAACTGTATAGCACTGAGTTCCACAGCTGGGTAAGAAGAGAGCCCTGTAACTACTCTTTCTATAGAGAACCACGAAGGTTCCCCAGGCCCAGATTCTGCTGCTGTGTGGCGCGGTGAGGTGCTTACAAACCACCACAGTGGGCATGTGCTAGGCCTCAACATTTCAAGGTTCAGCAAATCCTCTGCAAATAGCACTGGCTCGGTGGGGGCAAGTGAAGACACCCCAGCAGTGAGCACTGACTGGTGAAATGTCAAAGGACTGGGTGGCATTTGGGTGTTAGAACTAAATCCAGCTTTCAAGGTGCAGGGAGTGGGTGGGAGAAAGAGCTAACATTTAGTGAGTGCCAAGTCCTGTGACAACTTTTCATCCAACATGAACAGAGCCAGCATAGTGGCCTTGTTAGAGTCTGTCATTCAACCAATCAAGAGGCAGAGGCCAGAGGATTGCAAGTTCAAGGCTGGCCTGGGCAACTTAGTGAGACCCTGTTTCAAAACATATAAAGAGGATGGGCAGTGACTGGATGGAAGGTTTCTCACCTGTTGTGTCTGAGGCCTTGGCTCAACCCTCAGCATCATGAAAATACAACACAGTACCTGTTGACTGAAGGGGAGGCTCGCTCAGTCCCACACTCACCCTAAAGCGTGGCAGTATTATAGTTTACCCACGAGTGCCAATCTACCGATAGACTGAGGTCCCATCTCGGAGGACAAGCCCCCGACTGGAGTTCCAAACCCTCCCATTTTTTTGTAGGCCATGTATGCAATCCATCATTTGAACAGAAGTTTTAGTTTGTCATTCCTTGAAGTGGGACAAGAAATTGAAGGCGTGTGACCAGGGCACCTGGACAGCGGCAAGAGTCTCCAGCACTTCTCTACCCTCTCCTCATCATCACGGGCTCTCCCAGTCTGACAGTGATTTATTCTAACAGCCAAGCTTCATGGCGTCTTCTCACGGCCTTCCCGATACTTTTTCATAAAGACAACACTGGGTGTTCTTTTCTTTGTATTCATGATTCACAGACATGCATAACGTTTAATTACATTACAACCAGAGGACTCTCGATACAGCAGAATTGGTAGAGTGCTTGCCTAGTGTGTTTAAGACCCTGCATTTGATCCCAGTACTGTGTAAAGAAGGCAGGTTAGCCCATCCCTGTGATCCCAGCATTTGGGAGGTGGAGGCGGTAGTACTGGCCACATAGCATGTTTGAGGCAAGCCTAGGCTACATGAGACCCCGTTTCAAGAAAAAAAAATATGATTAGCATGACAGTCTTTTTTTTTTTAATTACATTTATTTACTTGTGTTTGTTTGTGTATGGCATGAACGTGCTACAGCACACGTGTGGAGGTCACAGGGCAAACGGCAAGAGTCAGTTTTCTCCTACCTTGTGGGACCTGGGATCAAGGCAGTCTTGGTGACAGGCTGTCTGAGCATGGAGCTCCTTAGCAGGCGAGGGCTGCGAAGGCAGACAACCTTGGCAGGCAGAATAAGGAGCTCAGCTGACAAGGCGGCATGAGAGCTTTGCTTCCCATTGGTTCCCTCGAGACAAGGTGGCATGTGAGAGCTTGGCTTCCCATTGGTTCCCTCGTGACAAGGCAGCATGAGAGCTTTGCTTCCGATTGATTCTCTCACTGAACCACATGAAGACCGTATGTGTTTGCTTCTAACTGTCTCTATTTTATAGGTCCAAAGTGGCTGAGGATGTCCCACGGTGTCACTCAACTAGCAAGCAGCTGGCTAAGAATTTCTGTCTAGCTCTGATTTGGGGCCATACACAGACTCACCCAGGACTTTATTTTAGGGACTACTTTCTTCATCTGTCTCATTAGGTAATATTTAATAATAAAATATAAGAAAAGCCATATAGCTTTAAAAAAAAAAAAGTCGAAGTCTCACGTAGCTGAGGATGACCTTGAACTTCTTATTCTTCTGCCTCTACCTCCTGGGAGCTGCGGTTGTAGGCATGTGCCTTCGGGGTCAGTGTGTGTGCTGCTTGGAACTGAATCCAGCACTTTGCAACTGGCAGGCAAGCTCTCTGCCTTGCGCTTCATGCACAGTCATGTCTGTCTTCATTGTAGCGGAGAAGCAGAGAAACAAGGTGTTTGGGTGTTCATTTTCCTGAGACAAGGATTCACTCTGCAGCCCAAGATAGCCCGAAACTCATTGTGTAACCTAGGCTGGCCTCAAACTTGAGACAGTCTTTCTGTCTCAGCCTCCAAATATGAAACCCCGTGCTAGCTTTGATATCTTGTCTAAGATGCTTTAGTAGGGATTTATGGTGCCTGCTGGACAACCATCATGTTTGCTCCTGATCCTTAAAAATAAACACACTTTCCCATGATTATTTATTTACCGCTGTGAAATTCTAGGATGTAGATATATTGCTCAGCTGAAACAAAACTAAAAAAAGTAAAGAGAACCAAATGTTGCAGCACATGTCTATAAAGTAATCCCAGCACTAGAGAGACTGGAACAGGAGGATTGCTCCGAGTTCACAGCTACCCTGGACTGCATAGTGAGATCTTGTCTTACAATTAAAAAAAAAGAGATTTTCTTCTCCTGTATTACATGAAGGGGCGAGTTCCAGAGTTGGTCTCAGACTCTCTCATCCCCATGATCTGAGGGCCGAAGATGACAGGGACTCTGCAGAGAGGTGGGAAAGAGGTTAACTGTGCCTCCTGAGCCACCGTCGACAGGCCCGCAGCCTGCTCCCTCTGGCTTGTCAGCTGTGCCAGCCTCTGGGTCTCCTTGTGCAGGAGCCACTTTGAAGCATATAGACTGTCACCTAGCATTCGGGGAGCACTACCTGATGTCCACCGAGTGTCCTGGTGAGGAGCCACAGCGAGTGGCTGCGCTTGGCAAGGTCACCCAGAAGTCTTGTAGGAAAGGATCTATCTACTCAGGTTTCAAAGGAGCACGAGGGCTCGCTGTCAGGAAATGCCACTGTCACTGGGACCTCTGAGGCCTTTGCCTGAGGAAATAGCTAAGAAGAAAAACACTGCAATTTATGCCAACAGGGCTGTAGCAGCCTTGTCCCCGTGAGGAAAAAAAAAAAAAAAGGAAATAGCTCAGCTTAACAATAGATACAATAGATGCAACATTAGGTACATGAATGCCTGTAATATGGCATATTACCTACCCACGGGTGACAAGCCCTGGCAAATATGAACGTTCTGTGGAGTCAGGTAACATTCAACCTGGTTTTGTTAACACCCTCTGCTCAGTGGGGTGCTGACATGAAATGGTGCTGTTTTTTTCTGATCGCGGGTCTCCCGCCAGCCCCCTTCCTTTACCTTAGAAATGTTTCTGGCAGATCCGTGGTGGTTTCCAGTTGCTTTCAGTTAAGCTCCTGGTTCGCACCTGCTTCTGGGCTCAGGGCCTCTCTGGGGAAGGTGCAGCTGTTCTTCGCTGCCTCTTCTGATGTCTTAAGGGTGTGAGGAGTCTGTGGATCTGAGGATTGATAGTCTCTGAAGCCCATCTGTGATGGTTTGTGTATGCTCAGCCCAGGGAATGGCACTATTAGAAGGTGTGGCCTTGTTGGAGTAGGTGTGTCACTATGAGTGTGGGCTTTAAGACCCTCATCTTAGCTGCCTGGATGCCAGTCTTCTGCTAGCAGCCTTCAGGTGAAGATGTAGAACGCTCAGCTCCTCCTGAACCATGCTTTGCCTAGATGCTGCCACGTTCCCGCCTTGATGATAATGGAATGAACCTCTGAACCTGTAAGCCAGCCCCAATGAAATGTTGTCCTTTATAAGAGTTGCCTCGGTCACGGTGTCTGTTCACAGCAGTAAACCCTAACTAAGACACTACCCATTGTTAAAGATTGGTTTCTGTGGTGATGAAGATGGGAGGCAGGGAGACAGAGACAGGGTTCTACTGGGAGAGTGACCCTTTGGCCAGTTCTGTCCCCTGTTTCCCTGTTCTCTGGGATCCTTACTGTGCATGCACCAGGACAAGTCACCCTCCCTGATCCTGTTTTCCCCAGATTAGACAGCAGAGCCTTCAGGTGAAAGCATCCATGGTCCTTGTGTCTCCCCACCTTCACCTGAACTACATTCTAGAAATTTCCTTAAGGAGGGTGACAGTATGTCAAGAATCAATGGAGAGAACTGGCTTGTGGGGGTGGGGGTGGGGAGTGGAGGACAGGTGTGTCCACCACCACCCCAACCCCCCATCTCAGCATCTTAGTCAGCCCTGCCTCTGTGCTGGGATATTCTCAGAGTCATCAGAGTCATATTCTCCAATAGGACCACCCAGTTAAGGAGGAGGCCATTAAATGAGAAGCAAAAAGACCCATACTTTGCACAGAGGAAAACTGTTTTCTGCCTCCAGGGTTATTGAGCTGCCCTTTCCTCTCCGAATCACAGCAGGCTCTTCTGAATTGGCTTCCCACGATGCGCAGGATGAAGTCCACAGGAAACTAGAATCATAGTCAGACATCTCTTGGACAACATTGTGCATACACGAAGGTCAAGATGCCCAGAAGCCTTTTTTGTATAAAAACTCACCTGAAGAAGCTCCTGGTGTCCCACATTTGATTGTTAATGGAGTTCTCTATTTAAATTCCAGCTAAGGGCACCCCAAGGGGTATTGGAACACTACCAAGAAATGCAAGTAAATACCAACAGGAAGAGGGCTGCCCAGTTACAGTGCCAGGCTCAGTCCTCACCAGGAGACGCTGCACCACCTACCGAGAGAGCTAAACTGTAAGAAATGTTGATAATACAGCTGGTGTTGGGGACCAGGTAGAGCCAGAGTTCTCCTAAGTTGCTGGTGGGAATGCAAAATGATACAGCCATCTGGAAGACAATTTGGTGGAGTCTCAAAAACATTTCATACCCATTACCGTATCACCTGGCAAATTCTACATCAAGGTATCTTCTTGTTGTTGTTACAAAAAGACGAGAGTTTAAAGTCACATAGAAACTGACCCATAACTGTGGCAATTTTACTTATAGTTGCCAAGAATTTGTAGGCTGTTTGATGCTGTTGTGCACTGGGTCATAACCGGCCTGGTGTTGCTTCCCTTTCTAGTAGGAGAGCTACCACGTGTGCTTAACTAGGACTTGTTGAGTGCAAACATGAAGGGATGCATGGGAGAGTCACCTCAGGGGCCCAGTGACACAGGAGTCTGGGGGCTGGGAAGATGGATCTGCTGAGGCACTTGCTATATATAGCATGAGGGCCTGACCTTGCTCTCTAGCATGCCAGAGGAAAGCTGGGCACAGTGATCCAGGTGCTGGGGAGGTAAAGACGGGGAGGATCCAGGGGCTCCCAGGCCAGCAAGTCAATTGTGAGCTCCAGATTCAGTGGGACTCCATCTCAAAAGTAAGGGGGGAAACAGTTGAAGATACCCTAAATCCACACACAGGCATGCTTGCGTACACACGCAGACACACACGCGCGCGCGCGCGCACACACACACACACACACACACACACTCGGTTGACATAGACCTGAAATAACTAGAGAGGCATGGATGGAAAAAAAAATATTGGCTTACTTCCCGTCCAGTTCTGAAGGTTTTGAATTTTCATTCCGTCCCCTCAGGAAGTTCCCCTGAAATGCCTTTGCTCTGTCTCTTGGAGGCAGAACATTTCTGGGTTTTTCTTTGGTATGTCTTAGCGAATCCTTCTTGGTCCTTCGATGGGGTTGTGTGGGAGGGTGCCTCTTGCCAGCTTCCTTCCTTCCTTCTGAGCAGCCCAGTCACCTGTGACAGATGGACACACAGCAATAGAAGCTATAGCTGCAGAATAATAAAAGCTCATGAAAAATAAATGCCGCCTGAGAAGCAGGCGTCTTCAGAGTGGCCCTCTCCCTCACACCAGCCCGACAGCCTGCTTAATTTGCAAATGGCAGTTCCCTGGGCAGTTCCTCTTAATTTCCAACTAGGGGCATCCTTTCTCCCTTTCTAAACATGCGGCATAAAGGGTTTACTATACACAGGAGGGAGAGGAGATCTGCAGACATGGGGTGCCCCTCGGATGTCAATTTCTGTAGGAGCTAAATTATTAGGAGGTCGGCAGGACCACAGGAAGGGTTTAGAGTATAACCTCTACCCTCCATTCCTCCAAGAACAAGAGTTCCTACCTGGAAAGAATCACTTTCCACTGATTGATCCATTATATGGCTATTTAACCGATAAGAACTTCAATGACTGCAGCTTATTTTGGGCTATCTCTAGCCCAGTAAGCAGCCATTCCTTGCCTACTTCTGAGATGTCTTGGACTGTATAAGGTTAGTAGATGTCTAGCTTCCCCCACCCAGAGGGCCGTGTGTTCTCAGACAGCATCTGAGGCCACAGCAGTGATCTTCCAGCTTGGCTTAGCCAGTTTACAGTTAAGTTCCCACCAGTGAATTTAAAGAGTATTAATTTATGACTTTTCTATGTTGACACAAGGTCTTGCTATATAGCTCAGGATGGCTTTGAACTTGAAGCAATCCTCCTGTGTCTACCTCCTGAGTGCTAGGATGACAGACATGTGCCACCATATTTGATTTAGCATCCCCATTTAAACCCCAAGGACAAAGGAAGCTTGTCGCCACCAGCTAAAGAATAGTAATGAAAATGGGGCGCTCCCTGCCCAGTGGATTCGTGTCACCTGCAGCCATTTTCCCACATTCCACCCCAGCACGTGTCCACAGTTCACCACTTAGGATCCTGCAGCGGACAGAACAGCAGTCAGAAGGAATACAGTTCCTGGCTCTGTAGGGCATGGAGACAGGGCTTGCCCTGAGCAGCTAAGGGCACATCCTACAGGAAGAGGAGGGTGGGAGATGCTGGGCCTTCCCAGTATGGAAGCAGATGAGAGGTAGTTTCAGGGGCCGTGTGGCCTACACAGTAGTCAAGGACTCTGGCTCCTGTGGGCCTGCAGATCCAGCCAGCTATGCTGCCTTTCTGGTGTCGAATCCAGATGTTTTGCTGCTTGCTCAAGAAGCCTGGGACCTCTCTCTCCCAAACAGAGTGAAGAGCAGAGAATTTAGCCCCAGAGCAGGCCCGGTAAGCACCGCAGAAAGGACTGAAGTGACAGAGCCGGAACTGTTGGGTTTAAGTCCTAGCCATGTGATCTTCTGTTCAGGATCACACTCCAGTCTCTCTCGCCAAGCAGACACAGATAAAATTACGTCCTTACCAACAGCAAGGACACGTGCGGGCTTGCCCTCACATCGTCCCATAATGCACACAGTCACCCTTCTCAGGTTCACTGCATCTATTGTCAGTGTCCTGCAGCTCAGGACTAATGCTATCATGTGGACCCCCAGAGCTTGCTCTCTGCCCGCTTGGCTTGCGTGGGAAGTGCTGCCGGTGAGGGCGAAGACAATTTTCTTCACGTGAAACCACCCCCAAGGTGCCTGGTGATAGTTACTCTGCTGCCCGCCACAGCGCCGAGTCTTGAGGCTCAGAGGCACAGTGAGGTGTGCACGGAGTCCACCACGGCAGTGTATGCGGGGGCCAGGCTTGCCTCCTTGCGTCTTTTCCATTGGTTGGGATTTTGAGCACGAAGTCGCTGAGACGGGAGAGAGTGGGTTTGCTGCAGTAATTGGAATGGAGGCACAGCTGTGGCCTCTGAATCACAGACTGTGTGATTGCTTCATCGGGGCTGCTGCTTCCAGAAGCATAAGTACCTGCCTGGCTGCTACTGCTAAGAGCTCCTGAGCTCCCCCACCCCCCAATCCCCGCCCGGGGTTGGAGAATGGGCCTTCACCTCTCCAGATGTCTACAGGTTAGGCCACTGGAACGCGTGCTTTCGGGAAACTGTTGTCTTCTGCCAGGACCCCACCCGCAGGGGCCACCAAAGGCTTTTTTGTGCCGCTGGTGAGTCTCAGGTGTTAGCAGAGGACTTAAGTCCTGTTTTCTTTGCTGGCAGTTCTGTCCTAGGGCCTCTCAGGGAGCAGAAAAGAATCCACTTGGTTCCATCTCCAGAACACAGAACTTTGCCCTGCCTTCATGCTCACCAGTCTCTGCAGAAGATAAGACGAACTGGAGAGGCACCCAGGGCATGCTCATGGACAGAAGAGCGGCACCAGGCACTATGTATCCATGGGGTTCAAAAAAGGAAGAGGATGCTCCCCCAGAGCCTAGTCACTCAACAAGACACTAAGCAGATGTCTGTCTGTCTGTCTGTCTGTCTGTCTCTCTCTCTCTCTCTCTCACACACACACACATATACATACACACACAGTGTGTTAGTGCAACTTTTTCTGGGGAGATGTGAACATATGTTTATTCACCCCAGATTGGGACATTTTCCTTATAGGCCAAAGAACTAGTTTTACCTAAATCTGGCTATGGGAACCAGTGAGTTTATTGGGGTGACTTATAAGAACATGGGTGACCCAGGTACATCACTGAAAAGTCCCGTCCCAGCATGGGAGATGACTTCCTGAGAGCTGTACAGATAGGGTCTCACCAGTTAACCTTCCACCTTTCATACTTTCTAGAACTTGTTGACAACCCATGCCGGGCGTGGGTGGGAGTGAGGCACAGATCTAGGTGGCTAGAATCTTAAGAGGTTCAATGACCCTCCCTACTCTCCCCTACTATAACAGAATGTTAACAGACCCAACCTGGGGAGGACCTCCTGAGTGTGGGTAATCACTGTGAATTTAATAGCAGACATAGCCATTGCCATCTTGTTCCTGAAGGGTAGAGTCCCCAGAAACTCACACGGGATGTACACATCACACTTACACTTGGTCAGGAATCTGTGTAATCAACATGACTATAATATGTGACAGGACATGTTCATAGGCTCCTCCTACACACTGACCTACACTGTCTTAGGTTTCTACTGCTGTGATAAAACACCATGGCTAAAAGCACCTTGGAGAGAAGAGCTGAAGCAGACACCACTGGAGGGATGACGCCTACTGGCTTATTTCTCATGGCTGGCTCAGCCTGCTTCCTCATACAGCTCAGGGTTGCCTACTCGGAGTTGGTATCACCCACTGTGATCAGGGGCCCTCCCACACCAATCATTTATCAAGACAACACCCCACAGCCTTGCTTACAGGCCAATCTCGCACAGGCGTTTCCTTAATTAAGATTCACTCTTCCCAGATATGTCTAGGCTTGTGTCAGCATGACGAAACCCAACCAGCACACACAGTCACCCACTCAGTCGCACATACATCGTCGTCGTCGCTACAGGAGCCATAGCCAGAAGCACCCTCAAGACTGCAGTGGCTCTGCTGTGGCTAACAAGCAGCCTGGCCCTGACTGAGGATGGATGGTTGCCTGGAGACCTCCTGGAGGCCAAATTCTGAGCATTCTCCCCAGGAAGCATTAGTGTCTGTGATGGTAGTTTCAAGGAGAATGGCCTCCATTCCCAGTTGGTAGAAGGATTAGGGGGTGTGGCCTTGTTGGAGGGGTGTGACCTTGTTGGAGGGGGTGTGGCCTTGTTGGAGGGGGTGTGGTCTTGTTGGAGGAGGCCTGCCACTAGGGGCAGGGTTTGAGGTTTCCAAAGCCCGCCTCATTCCCAGTTTTCCACCTCATGCTTGGGGATCAGACTTAAGCTCCCAGCTGTGTTTGCCCGCTGCCATGTTCCCTGCTCTGCTCCATGCCGTGATGGTCATGAACTCTAACCCTCTGGAATGGTGAGCCCTACATTAAATGCTTTCTTTGTAAGTTGCCTCAGTCATGATGTTTGTCATAGCAATAGAAAAGTGACTAAGACATGGTTAATACTGATTGTCATGCTGACAAAAGAGGCATCTGCGTATGCCTGTGACGGGCTTTTGATTAGGCTCATTAAAGAGAGATGGCCCAACCTAGATGTAGACAGTACCATCCGATGAGCTGAGGTCCTGAGCTGAGTAAAAAGGAGCATAAAAAGGGGAGGAGAAGTCAGGCGTGGTGGTGCACGCCTTTAATCCCAGCAC
>NC_034609.1:47242227-47253931 GCF_900095145.1 Mus pahari
AGAGACCTGCTGAGCTCCATGCCACTCGGAGCAGGTGAGAAAGATGCCCACAGACCCGCCCTCTGCCCCACAGCATGGGCAGGCCATGAACACACACGTAATGTGGTGCAGGAGGGAGATGCCCACGGTCCTGCCCACCGCCATGCCACCCTTGTGGGCTGTAAACACCTAGCAGTCCACTAGAGGCCAGACCACGCAGACAAGGTTACCCAGAGGCCTGCCAGCCACAGAGCCCACCTGCAGAGGGAGCCACCACAATGAGTGAGTATGCGGCGGTCAGATGGAAGAGAAAGAGAAGTGAGGCCATTTGAGCACTGTGAAGATGGATGGAGCTGGAGACCTGAGGATGAAGGGGGATAGCCTGCTGTGAGGAGCCAGTCCTGCTACCTGGGGCCGTGGGGAGGTCCCAGCCTGAGCTTCCAGCTTTGGAAGAGGAGCTGCTCCCAGCTTGGCAGGGATCAGTATAAAAGGCTAGCGCCTGGAGGTAGGTTTCCTTCTCAGCAGAGCTCTCAGCCCTTGGAAGGTCTGTCACTGTTGTCTGGTGGGAAGATAGTTGAATTCCGGGGATAATTTAGCAGCTGTAGGCCCCAGGCTGGCCTCGAACTCAGGAATCTGCCTGCCTCTGCCTCCCAAGTGCTGGGGTTAAAGGCGTGCGCCACCACTGCCCAGCCATCCAAGAGTGTGTTCTGCCTCCCCTGAGCGGTGGAGAGGCTCTGGGCACCTCAGTGTGGGAGGGGGGCAGGACACAGCCCAGGAGCCCTCCGGCAGCCTTCACGTTCCCTGAGAATCTCCTTGTAGCCTAAGGGACTATGGCGATACTTCAGGAAAGGCCACCGAGGAGAGGTGGCTTACCTTGGGAAGTCACCACGGACACCACCTACCCACTCCCAAATCCTTCCTGCCACCAGATCTCAGGGCTCAATAGTGACCACCGTCTGTCTATGAGCAGGGGTCGTGTTGTGACCTGACGCAGGGACTCTCACCTCACCTGCCACTCATCAATAGTGGCTTCAGCTTTCCTCAACATTCTACTTTGTCATATCAAGTCTGTGTCCTGGGAAGGTCAAACGCCGTGTGACTTGGAACCTCAAATAACACTGATTTAAAGGTTACCTGGGTCCCAGACTCTACTGACCAAATAAAGGACCTGCGTTCCATTTGTCTCTTTCCATAGCGCTGGGACTTGAACCCACAACCTTGTGCTTGTAGGCACACACTATCACTGGGCTATATCTCAGGCTTTCATTTTTTTTTTTTTTCTTTTTAAACCAGGGACTCAGGCTCCAGAGTCCTGATGAGAGAGCCAGGCTCTAATGTCTTGATTTGTCCCTCCTGCCTGCCCTTCACACTTAGCCTCTGAGCCTAGATAACCCTAAGCTGAGAGATTGCACACTGCCTAGAATTCAGGTATTGTCGACACCTGGCTGTGGGCAGGCTGGAAGATGAGGTTTATCTTGTGCTGGGCCGCATCAGGGATTCTGATACTGAAGAAGGAAATCAAGATGTGGGGCTCCCAGGAGGCAAGGCCAAGGCTCTCCCTGTCCTCAGGCCGGGCCGGATGCTTGGCAGAAGGACCCTGTCTCCTGACCCTGACAGCTGCAGCCAGGGACCGTTCTTCAGCTTGAAGCACAGCTTGCCATGAGGTCACCCAGGTCTCACCCAGGTTGCTTAAAGAGGCTGCTCCCAGAATAACAATGCTTTCCTACAGTCGGGAGCCACGCAGAGCACAGCTTCAGCTGTGGGAACAGCTCCACCATCACATTCTGAGCACAACGCCTACAGTGAAGGAGGAATGAAGCCCAGCTGTTTGTACTGAGGACCGGCCCCTGGCTGGAGCCTTGCCCTCTCTCCCTCACTTCCTTTCTGGTCGGTCTGTAGGTTCCCAGGCATCTCCACCACACTCTTGGGCTTGCCGAGGCCCATCTGGACTCACCCTTCCGGTTCTGGACCCTGTTTCTCTGGTGAACACTCAAGCTGAGACAGGAGACAGAGGCCAACGGGAGGTCTGTCTCTCCCCAGGTAAGCTATATGTGGCTCTAAAATCAACAGGCCCACAGGGCAGAGATCCAAGGCAAAGGAAGTTCTTGTGACAGGCTGTGTGGTTCATAGGCAATACAGTCTGTGTGTGAGGAGCCTTTCCTGGAATCACAGAGGCTCGAATTACCTGATGGACCCTCACCATTGACTTGATTTTTCTTTGTGATGGGAGGAGTTGATTCCCTAATCCCCTTAGGAAATTTTCTTTTCTTTTCTTTTTTTTTTTTGAAATTTATTTTACTTTATGTGTATGGTACCAGTGTTTTGCCTGTTATGTCTGTCTGTGTACCACGTGTGTTCCTCATGCCTGCTGAGGTCACAACCGGATGTCAGATCCCCTAAAACTAGAGTTTTGTTATTTTTTTTAAAGATTTATTTATTTATTATATGTAAGATGTAAGTGCACACTAGCTGTCTTCAGACACTCCAGAAGAGGGAGTCAGATCCTGGTACAGATGGCTGTGAGCCACCATGTGGTTGCTGGGATTTGAACTCTGGACCTTCGGAAGAGCAGTCGGGTGCTCTTACCCACTGAGCCATCTCTCCAGCCCAAAACTAGAGTTATTGATGGTTGTGAGCCACCACGTGGATGCTGAGAATTGAACCCAAGTCCTCTGTAAGAGCAACTTTGCTCACTGAGCCATCCCTCCAGACCACCCCACCCTACCCCCTGGGATTCTTAGAGGCAAGGGATGAAAACTGTGCCCTGGTTTATTGCAGGTAAGGAAAATGTGACAACTGGCCCTAGGGATCTTGCCAGGAGAGCCATTCTTCAGGGAAAGGGACTGCAGGCTTTTGGGGGCAGCAAGCCTCAGCCTTGGCTATGAAATGTAAATCTCCTGAGATGCAGCCAGGCTATTGTTCTCTTCTAGGCTCTGCACCTCCCTGGGCCTTCTGGACTTCCTATCTACTTCTAACCCAAGTCTTATTTTCCAGCATTCTCTGGTTAGAGGCCCACTGAGGCTGGCCTGGCCTCTGGTCCCCATGGCCACTGGCTCCTCCTTCCCCTGCTTACTTCTTGCAGTATGATCAAATGAAATCTGTTCTCCCCTCGTATTTATCTTTTTTTTTTAATTTCAATTTATTTATTGTATGTACGTGAGTACACTGTTGCTGTCTTCAGACACACCAGAAGAGGGCATCAGATGGTTGTGAGTCACCATGTGGGTGCAGGGATTTGAACTCAGGACCTCTGGAAGAGCAGCCAGTGCTCTTAACCGCTGAGCCATCGCTCCAGCTCCTCTCCCCTGGTTTTCAACTGTTTTTTAATACAGGGCCTTGCTGTGTTGCTCAGGCTGGCCGTAAGCTGATCTTCCCGTCCTGGCCTCAGAATTGCTGCGATCACTCCCATGCTTGGCTCAGCTCACAGGCAGAAAGGCAGTCTACAGAGGGAGGGTCCCAGCCTTACCGCTCTGTCAGCTTGCCTTTCTTCCCCCTTGTTAACGTTTGAGCACATTTAAGTCCTCCACCCTTCTCTTAAAGTGGTCCCCAGGTTTACAGTTCTTTTAAACCATTTTTCTACTTTATCGCTGTGTGGAAATCACTCACTAAGACCCATACTTTGGGTATTGATCATTTCCCAGGCTAGCCATAGGTGTTAAAGTCCTTCCTCCAGATGCTGGGTGGCCACAGCGAATTGACATGGGGTGTTGCTGAGCCAGGAGCTGGGCAGGTTGGGTGTGTTAGTAACACGAATCAATGATAAGTCTCAATGTATATTGGGACCCTTTGTATGTCAAACAGCATCTACACGCTTTGTCAGACTTACACATAAGCTGCTGTCTTAGTTTCTCTTCTACCTCTGTGAAGAGACACCGTGACCACTGAGACTCTTCTTCTAAGCACAAACTCTTAAGTGGGGCTGGCTTACAGTTCAAAGGTTCAGTCCATTATTGTCATGGTGGGAAGCATGGCTGCATGCAGGCAGACGTGGTACTAGAGAAGGAGCTGAGAGTTTTATATCTTGATGTGCAGGCATCGGGTCTTCCTGTGACTGTGAGCCACTAGGCCTAATTTTGAGCTTCTGAGACTCCAAAGCCCATCCCCCAGTGATGTACTTCTTCCCAAAAGGCCACACCCACTCCAACAAGGCCACACCTTCTAACAGTGCCACTCCCTATGGGCAATGCATTCAAACACATGAGTCTATGGGGCCATTCCTATTGAAACCACCACAGAATCACATGTATCTTTACTTCGTAAAATTGTGGTTAACTGGGGCGTGGTGGTGCACACCTTTAATCCCAGAATTTGGGAGGCAGAGGCAGGCGAATTTCTGAGTTCGAGGGCAGCCAGAATGAGTTCCAGGATGCCAGGGATACACAGAGAAACACTGTCTCGAAAAACAACAACAGCAACAAAAAAATTGTGGCTAAAGGCTTGGGAGATGGCTCAGTCAGTAAAATGTTCATCTAGTAAGCATGAGGACCTGAGTTCAATTCTCAGAAAAGACATGAAAAGGCCTAGTGTGGTACCAAACATGTGAAGTGTCAGTGCTGGGTAGGTAGAGACAGACAGAGACCACACAGCCCAAAGGCCAGCCGGCTAGACTACTTGGTGAACTCCAGGTCAATGAGAAACACTGTCAAAATCCCAGATGGGCAGTTCCTGAGGTATGTACCTGTGCATCCATACTCATATACCCATACAGAGATACAGAATTAAAAATAAGTCTTTATCGTGGCTTAAGTGTTTGTTCTAAGAATTCTTGCGTTGGATTCTTGATGCAAAAAGCCCTATGTTATGGTATCTATAAGCAGCGGGGAGCACAGTAAAGAAACCATCAACATGCCGGCTCCGTAGTTAGGAAAAAGGCTTTAATTGTGGATAAGAGTGAGCTGGAGAGATGGCTCAGCAGTTAAGAGCACTGACTGCTCCTCTGAAAGTCCTGAGTTCAAATCCCAGCAACCATCCATTCATAAAAAGATCTGATAACCCTCTTCTGGTATGTCTGAAGACAGCTACAGTGTACTTTAACAATAAATAAATCTTTACAAAAATAAAAATAGAGAAAAGTACTCAGATGCACCCGGAACTGCCCAGAGTAGAGAGAGAAAAAACAAAACAAAACAACAAAAACCTGGACATGGTTAGGGCTGGAGCAGGGGAATAGCAGGAATAGGGAGAGAGAAGAGAGAAACCAGCCCAGGACAGGAGAAAGCTTTGCAAAGAGCAGGGATCTGAGGCGAGAAGCCAGGAGGCTCTGTGGGAGCTTTGAAGTGTACCTGTGAATAAGGGCTGAAGGGGCCAGGAGGTCAGCAACCTCAGGAGCCTTTAAGGCATTTCAATTCCCAAAGCCTTCCTTGGACCTCAGAAAAGAAGGGGTTTGTGACTAGCAGGCACACTGCCACCCATGGTCAAGGGCACCCAAAAGGATGTTTGCGCCCAGCCCTCTTCCATCTCCTCCTTCCCTTCTGCCCCCAGGATTTTTCTTTGTTTCATCTTTTCAGCCTTCTGATTCTCCTCTTCCTCTTCCCTCTTTAATCACAGGTTTAATTTCCATAGTCATCTTATTTACATAATTTGAAATCAAATCCTCATACATTAACATTCTACGTTTCAATCCAAGCCCAGGACAGAATACACAAGGAGCCTGACAGCCCTGCTCAGGTGGTCCCTACCTTTCTCATTAAAGACCAATGCTTCCGGGGTGAAGAATGAAGTGCCCGTGGCTCCTCTCAGCTCTGTTCTTAGGAAAACAACCACAGAGCTGTTGATGGGAAAAGAAGGGAGGGTCGAGCCACCCACATAACAGTGTGTAGAACTCTGGCTGGGAGTGGGACACCTCAGAGCTAGGATACTAAAGGCTTTTCGGGAACATGTGCATGGTCGTGTCTGTATAACGTGGGGCTTCAGGCACCGGGCGTAGATGTGAGGATGTGACCCATCCAAGGTAAGGTTGAGGGGAAGAACACAGCCAGAGGCATCTGGAGGAGTGGACTGAACATGGCTGACAGGCTGAAGCATGCCTTGAGGGGAGAATAAGAGAGGAAGGAAAGAACGAAGGTAAAAGAGACCAAGAGGGAGGGGGCCGAGAGGGTGCGCGGCCAAAATGACAGGGAATGAGAAGCTGGAGGAAGGGAAGCCCATGAGCTGGGAAGCTAAGGGTAGGAGGCTGAGAAGAGCCACAGGCACTGCGGGAACCCGGAGGGGAGCACACCCTTCCGTGTGTGCAAAGGAGCTACATTAACCGTTTGTCCTGAGTTTCTTTTGGACCAGACAACGTCCAGCCTGAATTAGCACGCACGGGTACTAGGCGACCTCTGTGGTGTTTCTCGGGGTAGGACAGGGTGGCTGTGATAAAGTACCATTATGGAAGCAACTTAAGAAGGGATGGCTACGTCCTGGCTCGCAGCTGCAGGAGTTGAGGTAGCTGCTCAAGAAGCAGAGGTCCACCAACGCTTTTGCTCAGTGAATGCCCCGCTTTTCCTATTGTGCAGGATTCAAGCCCAAACATGGCACCACCTACATGGATAGGAAGTCAGCGTAACCAAGATAATCCCCACAGCTGTGCCCAGAGGCCTGCCTCCCAGGTGAGTCTAGATCGATCACCTCAAGGTGAGATTAATCATCCTGTGTGAGGTGACGCCGTCCTTCTGTGGTTAGCAGATGAACCATGAAAAAAGAATTGCCAGGACTCTGCTTAGAAGATGCTCTCCCTGATGTGGACTTCCCAGAGTCTTACAGGAAGTCAGTCCTCCCTGATGCAGGACTTCCCAGAGCCTTACAGGAAGTCAGTTCTCCCTGAGGCAGGACTTCCCAGAGCCTTACAGGAAGTCAGTCCTCCCTGAGGCAGGACCTCCCAGAGCCTTACAGGAAGTCCTCCCTGCTTATCTCCACAGGAGTTACACTGATGCAGCTTCTCCATGAGTTGTCCTTCCCCATCCTTCCATCCCGAGTCTTCAGAACAACCTGTGGAGCAGTAGTTTGGAGGCATTGTTTGATAGCACTCTGGATCAATGGCTTCTCATCATTGGTACAGAAGGGGCTAAGGATGTGGCTCAGTTGATAGACGGCCTGCCCAACACTCATGAAGCTGCGGGCTCTGTCCCCAGTGTGGCATAAACTGGGTGTGATGGTGCATGCCAGCAATCCCGGTACTCAGGACATGAACAAAACAAACACAACTAGCGGCCAATCAGGGCATAATGGGGGCAGGCAATCCCAGTACATGGAAGGCCGACACAGAGGGCTACCAGGGCTGCATAGCAAGATCGTATCTTATAAAAGAAAAAAAAAAAAAAAAGAAACCACAGGGCTGGAGAGATGGCTCAGTGGTGAAGAGCACTGGCTGCTCTTCCAGAGGACTTGAGTTCAAATGCCCACAACCACATGGTGGCTCACAATCATCTGTAATGGAATTACAGGATCTTCTGGTGTGTCTGAAGAGAGTGACAGTGTATTCACATATAATAAATAAATAAGTCTTTAAAAAAAAGAATAAGGAAAAACCATTAACACCTCAGAACAAGATGCATCACTGACATGGATAAAATAGATCTGATGCCTTGGGAGTTCAGCTGGACGTCACCTGCAGTGCCTGATGGGTAATAGCTGGGGAAGGTCATTTGGGCTCATGCCTGCCTGGCTCCTCTGTCACACATGCACAGTGGATAGGAAGGGCCTTGGCAGGGGTCGGGGTGTGGGAAGAAGCAGTGGTTACTGGCTTGCTGACATAGGATAGAGCCATTTGTAGGACCAGGACTGTCACGACTGTCACAACAGGTCCCAAACTCTTGGGTCTCCCATGTCACCCAAGACCTACATATAAAATAAAACAAAGATTAAAAAATAAAAGAGGCCCTGGGTCAACAGAGGCTGACTGAGGTCATGAGAGGGTCTGAGTGGGAGACCCAGGTTCCAGGACACAATCATGTCCTTGTCCTCAATGATGGGAGGGAGGCTCTGCTCTGACCCCACCCCCAGGCTTTTCTTCAAGCCCCTCCTTACTTGAAGAAAGAAGGCACCCGCTGTGGCAGGGCACATGTGTGGCAGCTTTACTTGTAGATTTAAAATTCTTTCTTTCTTTATGAAACCACAGACAGAGATGATCCCGAATGCAAAGCTCACGAATTGTCAGGGTTAAACACAAGGCTTCAAGAACGTCTGTCTCAGAGGCAGGCTGAAGTGTGGGCAGGCGTGGGAGGAGGAGACGTGGGGGAAGAGCTGGCTTGGGCCTCCCGCCTCACTGTTCCATTCTATAGGGCCTCCACGGGCACCTCAGCGACCAGGCCCAACATTGCCATGGCAACGTTCCGGCGGCTGGGTTTGTGCAGGGCCCCTTCCTCTGGGTTCTTTCAGCCTCTCTTGATGCGCTCCAGCTCCATGCTTTCCTGGCATGATCCCGGCTTACGCTTGTCCTTTATCACCTGGACTGATGGGCTGACAAAACCCCTTATCCCTCTTGAGTAAACCAAACCTAAAGCAAACCCCAAGGTTGCTCAGGGTCTGCCCCCATCACCGCCTGCAATTGGATTGGCATGGGCAGATCTGGTGACTGGACACCAGGGAGTGTCGAGGGACGGCATGCAGGCTGCCACCACCCTAAAGATGTTTGCCAGGCAGAAAGAAGAAGTCACTTCGTATACCCAGGCATGGTTGTTGCATGGGGTGTCTATTGCATGATTAAATGTGCTTCAGTTGATAGAAGGTTCAGAAGAACATTAAGCTTCCTCAAACAGGAGTGCTAAGAATGTTCCCTAGAACTGGGCAGGGGCAGCAGGTTCTATCTGGTCTCCAGGGACCTCCCACTTTCAGCCTCACCCTGTGTGGCAGAACTCCATATTCAAAGTGATTTTGTGACCCAGATCATCAGCTGAACTTCCAGCCACTCTATCTATATTCCCATGGGGAAAACAAAGTAGCTCTCTTCATTTGCCCCTCTTTTAAGACACCCCCAAAGTTCCTCTGTGTCACTCTCTTGTTTCATTTCCTGGAATGCCTGGTAGCAAAGTGTCCTGGTAACACCTTCATCCAGGTGCCTTACCAACCATGATGTCATATGGGGCACAATGTCATATGGGGCATGATGTCAAATGGGGGAATGATGTCATATGGGGTATGATATTACATGGGGCATGATGTCATATGGGGCATGTTATATGGGGCATGATGCCATATGGGGCATGATGTCATATGGGGCACGATGTCATATGAGGCATGATGTCATATGGGGCATGATGTAATTCAGGGCATGATGTCATATGGGGCATAATGTCATATGGGGCATGATGTCACATGGAGAATAGGCACTCAGTAGTAACCCTCACTGTGCTGCAGGTGCGGGCAGGATGAGGGTAGGTGCTGTTGTCTGAATGTCTGATTGCTATAAAATTCACCTGTGAACTCTAACCCCAAGGTGATGGCGGGGCTTAGGAGGGTACTGAGGTAGTGGGGGTTTGGAAAGTGATTCGTGTCCTTGTAAAAAACTTCACAGAGCTGCTTCAGTGCCTTTTCCTCTGTGAGGTCATAGCAATAGGGCAGGAAGTGGGTTGCCTGACACCACACCCTCTTGGTCTCATGTAGACGCCTAGTCTATCCGTGAGGGTCTGTCAATCAATAAGCCCCAAGGTTGGGTGGTCCTCTCGGCAGCTGCACGGACCAAGTCAGTGGGGGCTTTCTCAGGCCTGCTTCAGCCAGGCTGTGCTCCAGGGGGTGCTCAGACTCACTGAAGCGGCTCCTGGGGTGTCATGGAGGAGCCCCTGTAAAAACCCAGTGCCGCTGAGACAAGCCTGTGAAAGTCTCCCATGAGAAGTGCTGCGTGTGCGGCCGGCTTGTTCTACGGCTTTAGGAAAGCAATCTCATGCTTGTACAGGATGCACGTTACCGAACGAGCATCTCCCCAGCCCGCCTTTCGTCCTCAGGTGAGGAAATTATCGCATGTGCTGGAGACCACATGTGGTTGAAAGGGACTGCCAGCCCCACTGCCAGCTTGCTGCTTATAGTCACAATACTGTCTGTCGCTCTAGGGTGGTATACCAATGGTCTTGGAAGCAGTCCCTGGGAAAAACATATGATAGCACCTGAACCAGGAGTGATCCTGCCTCCCATTGTGTCCACAATGGCAGCCACGGTGTTATGAAGACCCGCCTTTAAGAGAGGCTGTGAAGGACAGAGAGAACTGGTGTTGTTTTGAGACAGGGCCTTACACAGGCCACGCTAACCTTGTTTTTGCTACGTAGCTCCGGATCCCCTGGCTTCACCTCCTGAGGGCTGGGGTGACGGGCACCTGCCTGCAAAGCCTCTCATTGGCTGACTCAGTAAAAAAAAAAAAAAGAGCTTTCCGACCTCGTGTTTCCCTCATGTTCTTGGTGGGACGGGAGATGATGCAGCATTCTTCTCTTCATCCGCACGGTCATCTCTCTGGAGACTCAGGCATCCTCATTACCTCTGAGCGCAGAGGTCAGACCCAGCACCCTTGAGCATGCCCAAAGGGCAGATGAGCGTCGGGCAGGTCATCCGGAAGACCTACCAGCAGGTCGGTGGGTCAGTCCTGCTGTTTTAGGACTTTAGAATCCAGGGTCTCCTAGGTATCACTTAAATGGTTCCTACGTCTCTATGTAGGGCAGAGATCTGTGGACAACGAGATGGGAAATTGTGGAAATGCGTGTCATATGGTCTTTAAGACAGAGCAGACATCCTGGGGGTGGGTATGAGAAGTTCTTTGAGCAAGGACACAAGAATCTCCCAATTTAAATTCCTATCCTAAAGCATGTGTCGCTCCATCCTCTTGAGAGTAAATTACTTCTATAACGACGGATTAGCCCGGAGGTCTCATCAGAACGCGACGGTCTCGTCTATTTGCGTTTAATACCGAGAGGTGCGAGGCCCGGGAAATTGGGTCCTGATGCCTGTGAATGGTCTCTCTCATGCTCACAGACCACAACCTCACTTTGAGAGTGTTGGCAGTGCTGCTGCCTTTGGAGGTCACCTTTTCAGAAACACTGGCCCAGGGTGAATGCTTTCAACCCTGGAAACCATCATCTCTCTTCCAGCTGAGTCTCGACACCATGAGCTTTCAGCTCAAACTCCTGGCATGGAAGCCCCTTCTCCTCTGGCCTCTGACCTATGCAGTAGCTCCTCTGCCTGCTAGGGCCCGTTTGCTTCCAATCTGTTTTTGGTTGGGTATCCAAGATTTTAATTTTTTTAAATTTATAAACTTTGTCATAAAAAATACAATAAAATATCACACACCCAAGTGACTGGGACCCAAAATCTATTCTGTTTCTCTGCTTTCTATTCTACGCAGCTAAAATAGGCATCTGGAGTGGAAGCTGTGGGGCTTCCCAGTATAAATATCTCATCCTGGGCAGGGCCAGAATGAATGTGCTTCATGTCCATTGTGGTAAGCTGCCCTCTCTCCTGTCCTGTTTGTGACATGCTACCCTCTTGCTTTTTACTTATAACCCCAGGGCCTCCTTCATGTGTTTGCTGTTCCAAGTAGTCACTTCCACTGGGTCTCTGGTCATTATTAGCCTTGTGAACTGGCCGGCTGTGGCTTTACTCGGTGTGTGTGACCCTTCTGTTCGCTGTGTTCTTCCAATCTCTGATAGAACTTCCAACTCTGCCTCAGTCCCACGGAGTTCCAGATTCTTCTCTCCTCTTTTCTCTTCTCTTCTCTTCTCTTCTCTTCTCTTCTCTTCTCTTCTCTTCTCTTCTCTTCTCTTCT
>NC_034609.1:47254176-47262409 GCF_900095145.1 Mus pahari
CTTCTCTCTCTCTCTCTCTCTCTCTCTCTCTCTCTCTCTCTCTGTATGTGTTTGAGAGAGAGTGCGTGTATACTCCATGTAAGTATGTACATAAGTGTGGTATGAATACATGTATAATTTGCACATGTGTTTTTTTTTAAGATTCATTTATCTTTGTTCTAGGTGGAAGGGTGTTCTGCCTTCATATTTGTCTGTACCCCATGTACATTCAATACCCATGAAGGCTGGAAGAGGGTATCAGATCCCCTGAAGCGGGAGTTACAGATTGTGTTGGCCACCATGTGGGTTTTGGGAATCAAATCTGGGTCCCCTGGGAGAGCATACCTCCATTGTTCTTAATTGCTGAGCCATCTCTCCAGACCCTGTGTGCAGGATCTGTGCATGTGTATACACATGTTATATGTGGAGTTGTGTCAGATGTATGACAATCTTTCTTCTCTGCCTGTGGTCAAGAAGTGACCAGAGCCCACAGGCCGGGCAGTGGCCAAGGGATTGCAGGGTTCTTTTCCACTAATGGCCCATAGATGTCACCTGAAAGATTCTTTAACACTGTTAATTTGTTTTTTATTTTCACCAATGCTCTCCCTTGCATATAGTGAGTTACATATGGGCCCCGGCAAATTGCTGAGCCTCCCCAAACACAGGTCTATTTGTGTCAAACAGCTTCCAATCATGGTGGCAAGATGCCCAAGGGAACAACTCGGGGGAAAAGATTTCCACTCATGGTTCCGAAGGGCTTTGCCCGTGGTCACGTGGATCTGTTATTTCTGGGCCCAGGTAAGGCAGAGCATCAGGGCAGAGCAAGCTGTTTGTCTCATAGCAGCCAGGGAACCAGACCCCCTCTGCAGAGATAACTAACTCCCCATGACTGCCCATCTTCCACCTCCTAATAATGAGATCAGATTGTAATTATTTTTCTGTATGCCCATGTTTACATAAATGTGCTGGTGTGGATACATGTGTGTACCCACAAGTGTGGAGGCCAGAGGTCAACTTTGGGTGTCACTCCTCAGTTTCCATCTATCATGGTTTTGGTCCAGTGTCACTCACTGGACAGCAAGCCCCAGGAATGTTCTTGCCCCCCAGTTTCCCAGTGCTGGGATTAAAATTGTGCACCACACCCAATTTTTATGTGGGATTTGGGGATGGAACTCAGGTCCTCTCCTCATGTTTACATGGTAAGCATTTTATTGCTTGAGCTATTTCCCCAGCTGAACCTGTCAAAGAATCGATTGATTTTGTCAGAGCCCTTGTGATTTGATCACTCCCAAACAGTATCACCTCGGAACCCTGCAGCCTTTTGGGGGAACATTTCGTTCCCAATCCACAGCCCCACTCTGAAAAGCAGACCACGTCTCTCATTTGTCGTCGTAAATAACATTCTGCTAGAAATCACTTTGCAGGAAGCTTCTGGTAGCGGCTCTGGAATGAAGACTTGTGTCCTGGGGGGGGGGGCTCACAGTAGTGGGGTTCACAGCATGTGAGAGGCATTGGAAGGCTTTTCTCTAGTAACGTTGAGAGAAGAGAAGCGATCATTCTTCACCAGCTGGCCCCAGCTCCATGCCCGCATTTAACATTTCTCTTTTCAAGTCAGTGTGATAACCATCATGAGCTGGTTATTCCTGGGATGACCGATCATCAATCCATCTATCTATCTACTCTCTCTCTATCATTTGCAATCAATTATTTATCTATCTCTTATCTATCTACCTATTTTCTAATATCTATTATCTACCTATTATCTATCTATCTATCTATCCATATCCATCCATACACACACACATACATATATATGTGCATGTAAACATGCATGTGGCCTGGTGATCTCATGGGCTGGAGGAACAGTCTGTCTGTGATGGACTGACTGACAGCCCCGAGTTTCTTTGCCTCCTTTGTTTCCGAGTTTCTTTGACTGACTGTGGTACAGTCTCAGCAGAGGCTGCAATAGCCTTTGCCAGACTTGCGGTCTACGGGAGTCAGGGCACTCAGGGTGGAGCTGGCAGGAGAAGGGAGACAGAGGACAAACACTGAGACTGAAGGGCCCAGGGACCCTGATCCCACAATCTGAGTTCTTGACAGAGCAAATGCTTAACAAATATTTGTAAGCGTGTGAACGTGAGGCTGGGAAGGCCCAGGGACCAGTCTGACAAGCCTGAAACTGTCCTCAGGGAAAAGGTGTGAAGTGGAACAGCCTGCCAGAGCCCAAAGGTGCCCCTCTGTCTGTGGCGGTGGGGATGCAGACATGGCTCCGAAATGCTGCTCATGGCTGCATTCAGAGACCTCCGCACAAGTAAAGCCAGGTCCCCAGAGAGCCTCAGAAGAAAATGCTGGGATGAGCTGGCATGAAGTAGAGTTGGTGCTTATTAATAAACACATTTAACATAGATTGGACACGGGTGTAAATGGGGCTAGAGGCACACAGGGAAACAATCAGACACCCTTTGCAGGAGAGAGAGAGAGAGAGAGAGAGAGAGAGAGAGAGAGAGAGTGTGTTAGAGAGTTCTGCCTTCCTGCCTTTAAGATCGTAACATGTGTGACCTCTGCAGGCACTGTCATGGCACCCTTAAACACACACTGTGGCTTCTCACAGCCTGGTGAGCTGGGGCATTGCTTCAGTCTGGAGTGACTATGGCCCAGGCACGCTTGGGAAGGAGGTGGAGGCTGGGCTGGGGGCTGGAGGAAGGATGGGAAGAAGGACAGAGGGGTCTGTGGGCCAGCTCTGGGCTCCTGGCCTGTCTGGCTATGCTTTCTCCCCAAAGACAGCTGGCTTGTGCCTAGCCACACGCCTGCCTGAGCTTCATGCACCTCAGACTGGAGAGGGTTTCAATCCGAGAACGTTCGCTGGCTGCAAATGACCACTGGTCTCTTTGCCAAACTTTCTCTGTCTCTGTCTGTCTCTGTCTCTGTCTCTGTCTCTGCCTCTGTCTCTGTCTCTCTCTCTCTCTCTCTCTCTGTGTGTGTGTGTGTGTGTCTGTCTTTCTCTCTCTCTCTGTGTCTGCCTCTGTGTGTGTGTGTGTCTGTCTCTGTCTGTGTGTGTGAGTCTGTCTCTGACTGTCTGTCTATCTCCGTCTGTCTGTCTCCACCTATGCTTGTGAAGGCCAAAGGTGTTCCTTTTTAGGAAAGGAACTTCACCAGCTGAGCTATGTCCCCAGTCCCCAACACCGTCTTGGAAGGGAGATGACTGGCTTGCCCCTGTGACTTTGGTTGGAAGCTAAAATCTCCCTTGGCACGCTGGAGACGTGTGGTGAAACGCTATGAACATGGCACAGTCTTAAACCGTAAACTTATTTAAGACATTATGACAGGTTCCCCCCCCCCATTTCTTTGTAAATTGGATAATTCTCAAATGTGATCTTTGTAGATGATGATGTGTTATAATGTCAAAATGTTGGACTTGCTTAGCGTCGACTGTACTCGCCTTTATTTTGGGCTCGGAAATCTTTCCCAACTTTAGTGAAATATCAAGTAATCTCTGGCAAACTGAAGCTGCAGGAACCCAAGAGGGGAATCTCTCCACTAGTGGCAAATGCTTGTGCTCCAAAGAAAAGAGCCTCCCAGGCCTGGCCACCGGTGAGCATCACCCAGCAGCCCGGATCTCCCGTGATGAATCTGTTTAATACTCTGCTCCCCACCGTTCTCCTGTGGAGCATATCACTGGATTCAGGAGCAGGAGTGGTGCCTAAGGCTTCCTGAAGATGTGGCACTGTCGATGTGAGCGCTCTTCGGAGGCTTGGAAACAGCATGCAGCCACCTGGAGCAAGCAAGGCCACAGAAGAGCTCCATTGTTGGGACTCATAGCGGCCCAGGTTGGATGCCATCCTACCCAGCTCCACTGTGGCCTCCCTTTGCTTGCTAGCAGCCATGAGCTTTGTGGTCCTATACTATTGGGTGGTTGAGGGGACCTCAGCAGCCTCCCGAGTGTCACATAGCTTCTTGGCCTTGAGAGCTTTCTGCACTGTGGTCTCCTTGTTTAGCAAGCTACGAGCCTGTGTGTTTCTAGCTCTGTGCCGTCTGTGAGGACTGACTTGAAGATATGAGCCTGGGGATATAGCTCGGTTGGTAGGGTGCTTTGCCTAGCACCCTGGGTTTGATCCTCAGTAACAAATTAGCCAGGCACGGTGGCCCATGCTCTAGATCCTAGTACTCAAGAGGTAGAGGGAGGAAGATCAGAAGTTAAAGGTCATCTTTGGCTACGTAGATAGTTCAAGGCCATCCTGGGCTACATGACAACCTGTCTCAGGAAAAAAAAAAAGCCCAACCCAAATCAATAAACTTTCTTGGGCACATTTTATATAGCATGTGACCCCATGGATGTATTGGATGTGACCCCATGGATGTACTGGAATACCAGAGCTTAAGCCAGGCCTCACCACAGGAGATTGCCAATGTTCTCAGGGACAGACTCCATCTTTGCCCTAAGGGAATATGTTGACCCCAGAGCATCTAGGCCCCGAGTCCCCTATTCCTTGTCTGCTCAGGGGACTCACATCTGTGAGCATCAAAGCCAGCGATCTGGAATGCTCTTCCCAGATGTCAGAAACATTTGGCTGTGGATGATGAACACAGCCCTGATTCTCAGGCCACCTGCTTGAATCTAGACCAATCAGCTGCCCAGATGCCTCTGCCTGGTGTCAGCACGAGATTTTATCACAGCCAAGATACTCTTCTTCTCCTGCAGAAGAGCCCAGGATCGTCCAGAGTGTGAATTCTGGGCCGCTCTCTGGAGGACATTTTCAGAAAAGCCACTTGTCATAGTAAATTCCTAGAACAATCTGAATCTGACATACGGAGGCAAAAGTAATGTGGGTGGCATGATCCAGCAACTGGCATCTCTCTCTGAATGGCACTGTGGCTGTTCAGAGCATATTGCTCTATGAGCAATGTGGGCTATCAAGTGATATTTATAACCATTCGATTATTGTGAAGCAATATACTTTACATATGTACATATTACCAAGCACAACCTTTGGTTATCTCAGAGGGCTAAGACAGAGCCACTTTCTGCAACTGGCCTGCTGGTCTTAGAGCATCAAAGAGCCATCCAGCCCAGGACCCACCCTTCCCCTCCTCCCAGCTCCACTTCTGGCCCATAATCGCATTTCAGTTGCCAGCTGGGTACCCAGTTCCAGGCGTTTTGGCTGGTGGGTCGCTACCAAAGCCAAGGAGGAAAGAGGACCTTCTCCACGTGTGGCTCCTTAGGAAGCCCCCCACCCCCACTCCGTGAGTAAGGGTCACATGGCCATAACGGAAAGCTGGGTCTCTGACTTCTCAGGTGCAGAACATTCACTCAGCGGAAAGCTTGCTTAGGCCCTAAAGCCATGAGATTTGGCTCAAGCCAGAGGACTTGTGTGGAGACCACATCATCCAGTGACCCAGGGACCTCAGGCCTACATGTCTGAGCAGCCCCCACTTTCTAAGTCAGCTTTGCAGCAAGCCTCTGGTCTGGTGTGAGGTCGTATTTCAAGCAACAATAAGAAAAGCAGCTGGAAGATGATTGTCACACAACTGGGCTCATAGCCCTCTCAATGTCGTCCGTCGTTAGCAGGAAAATTACCTTTTGTATGTAATTTAACAAATCAACTAGTTAATTAATCAATTATTTGGTGGCACCCGTCTTTATGTAACCATGAGATCTATCTCGTCTTCTTTTTACTCTTTCATTTGAGACAGGCTCCTGAGAAGTTGCCCAGTTGCTGGCCTTGAACACACTCTGTAGCCCAGGCTGGCCCTGTTCTTTCCATCCTCCTGCCTGTCTCCTGAGTCACCAGGACTACAGGCCTGTACCACCAGGCTAGGCTTGTATATAACTTTATAGTTTGGTAGCAACTTTTGTGGAACAGCTTTGTGGAGTTGTAATTCACCCTGCATGGCTTCACCTCCTTACAGTGAGCACCCTGGGGGGGTTCGTGTGGATTCCCAGAGTTCCTGTATCTATCATTACTGTGCAAGTTTAGAACTTTATTTTTTTATCTCACCAAAAAGTAAGTCTGCCTATTAGCAGCAATTTCTATTATCCCATCCCACATCCCCTTCCCAGAATCCCCAACCTGCTTCCTGTCACCACTGGAGACATTACATATTAATGAAAGCACATGAGACAAGTGGGCTGGCTTCTTTATCACTCGATGTGACATTCACCCATGTTATAGTGAGTGGCGCCTTTTTCCTTTGCTCGGATCAGTAATATCCATAGGTCGGCTTTACTTTGATTTATCAATCCGTTCATTACTGGAACATCTGGGCTCTTTAGTCGGATTACATTTTGAATCTGAAATGGCCCCCCAAACTCATGCTCTGAACTGCGGGTCCCTGGCTTATGGTGACACCTTTGAAGAGGATACCAGTCCCTGGGCTGACCTAGTTTCTTATCGGTCTCCACCGGAGCAGTTACCGTCTCCTGTCCCCACCACTTCAGATGGAGCTCTCTGCCCACCCTCCCCACCTTGCTGGTTTGAAATCTCTCTAAACGTGAGCCAAAAACAGTATTTTTTTTTTCTCTTATGTTACTTCTGCCAGATACTTTGGTCACAGCAATGCAAAAATAATATAGTCGGCCTTCCCGGGCGACGGGAGAGAAGGCTGACTGGGGAGAGAAGACGGGGACAGTGTGCTGTCTGGGATGGAGGGATGTGGGAACCTCGATCAGCTCTTTCCTTAGGCCGAGAGCAGGGCTTGCAGCCCCCAGCTCTGCATCTGTGTCTCGGGAGGAAAATAGAAGCATGGTTCGCTCCCTCTCCAGCAGCATCAGCCCCTCCCACGTACGCGCTACCCAGCCATGTCTGTCCGTGCACTCCACAGGTCCCACTCAACCCGCTGGCTCTTCGTGCACGCAGCTCACAGTCAACTCTTTGTTGTTTGAATATTCAATGCGAACACATCCTCAAAGGAAGTCTTCAATATCAAAGACATAGATAAGTGAAAATAAATAAGAAAAAGGAGTCCGGAGGAAGCAGCTAATGCAGGCACGGAAAACAAAACATCCTAGTTATAGCTTCCGGGAATGTGAGAGACTGCTTAGAAATTAAAGCTGTCACCCAAGATGTAGAATGTGGACTTAGATCTTCATCAGCGGGAAGGGGTCCTACAGGGAGCGTCCCACAGAAATACGGGGCGGAGAGAGATTAGAGATATTCTGACGAGATTGCAGAGAGACGGGAGAAGGTCGGCACACCACCGAGGGAATTGGAGGGCAAGGGACCGGAGAGGGCGCAGAGAAGTAGGAGAAGAAATTAGCGCAGCCCACTGTGTCCAAGAAACTTCCCAGATTTGAAGAGTGCAAACGCTTGGGTTGAGAGCAGGCAGGATACGCCAGGTATGGTAGGGTGTGCCTTTAATTCCAGAACTCCAGAGGCAGAGGCAGGTGGATCTCTGTGAGTTCAAGGCCAGCCTGGTCTACAGGGTGAGTTCTGGGACAGCCAGAGCTGTTACACAGAGAAACTCTGTTTTGAAAAACCAAAACCAAAATAAATGAGAGAGGAGAGAGAGAGAGAGAGAGAGAGAGAGAGAGAGAGAGAGAGCAGGCAAGCAAGCAGGGTGGCCAAAAGAAGGAATTAAAAATGCAAGTCACATCTCTATTTCAGATCCCTAGGAGTTGAGAGTAACTTGTAAAGTGTGTGTGTGTGTGTGTGTGTGTGTGTGTGTGTGTGTGTGTGTGATATAAAATTTAAAACAGAACAGCATCGGAATTCTTAAAAGACCAAAAGATAGGAGACAATGACACAATACCCCCAATATTCAGAGGAACCATGACTTTCATCCAGACGTCTATCCTCAGGCAAACTGTTAATCAAGAGGAAGGACAGGAGAAAGACATTTTAAAGAATCAGAGACTCAGACTTTTTTTCTTTAACCTCCTCTGAATGCACCACCAACAAACTTGCCTCAGTAAAGGACAGAGGCAGGAGGAAATGGAAGAAGAGGAGGAGGGGGAGGAGGGGGAAAGAGGAAGAGGGGGTTACTAAGGACTGTATCACTGTACATTTGCAACAAGTGATTGGGCTCAAGGGGAAACTAGTATTGGGATAAAGTTGTAGCCTGGCTCGGGGTTGAGGCCAGGAAGGAACAGTTGGGGAAAATAAAAGAAGGTTGGACATGGCGGTTCGTGCCAATCCTAGTGCGTGGGAGGTAGAGGAAGGTGGGCTTTCACTAGTCTGAGGCTAGCCTGGTCTATATAGTGAGTTTCACATAGTGAGATCCATCCCCCCCCCTCATTTTCTCCCCCTTCTCTCTCACA
>NC_034609.1:47262709-47285158 GCF_900095145.1 Mus pahari
TCTCTCTCTCTCTCTCTCACACACACACACACACACACACACATTCTCTCTCTCTCTTTCTCTCTCTCTCTCACACACATACACACACATACACACAAGAAGGAAAAGAGGAGGGAAGGACAGAGGTGCTGTGTTTGAACACATAATAACGCTATTGATTTGAGTCGCTTGGGGAGACAAGAGACAAACATTAGGACACAGGAAATCTTAAAAGCAAATAAGCAAAGCGATCTGCAATTATTACCTTGGGGATGAAGGAGCAGTGTGTTGATGGAAGATGAGTCATGGCAGACTTGCGCTCAGGGCCAATCACGCTCCAAGTTACGTTCGCGAGAGTGTGGATACTCAGCCAGAGGGAGGTGTGGGATGGAGGTTAACAGGATGCTGGGCGCCCACTTAGGGCACAGAGGAGAGTGTCTAAATGGGGCAAGAATAAGATGGCAAGTGTGACAGAAGCAAGAGGCACCATCGGGGTTTTGTCCTCCTGTTCTTTTAAAATGTTACTCGGTGTTGAACTTTCTTGTCCTGGGTGGAAGTGTGAGATGGCTCATACGCTGCCCCCACACACATACAATAAAAAATGAAACAAATCTTTCAAAGTAAAGCAAATATAATAAAAATAATAAGCCCATTCCCGTGCCTCATAACCTCGCTTTGGGCCCAGCTCACCCCCACCATCTTGCTTTGCAAGTTTGTACTTAGTCAAACTTGCTGGATGAATCATAACTCCTTTGTCATAGGACGGCTTTGCTATCTGGCACCTCAACAGAAACAACACTTTTAAAAGATGGCCAGGGTGAATTTTATTTCCAGGAGCTTAAGAAATTAACGACATGGAAGAAGAGGACTCGCAGGAGAGGAGAGAGGGAAGGGGTGGTGGTGGGGGAGGGTGGGGTGAGTGGGATATAACTACTTAGGACCAACTATGAAAATACAATAATATGCTAGTGATACAAATCAACTAAAAGTTTAAATCTAATCAACTACTTATCTGCTGCCCCCTTTGTGTGAGGGACGTAGACAGCCTGACACCCCACCCCACCCCCACCCCCTCGGTAAAACCCAATGTAGGAAACTAAGTAAAAGAACTCCTTTGGAGGTTTTGGAAATTGTGGCTGAGGAACACAGGTCCAACAAGCTCCACTGGGACTCTGAGGAAGCAGGAGACAGAGCAAGTGTTGAGCAGTCAGAAGGAAGGGGCCTCTGGAGAGAGGAGTTAAAGAGGAGGATGTTTGAACAGAAAGGGCAAGTTCTTAAAACCGGTCTGACAACCTTTGATCCAACCTGGAGCCTCTGAGTAAGATTAGAAACTCAGGCCTTCCTGATGCCTGTGGTCAAGGGTGAACGCAGCCAAAGCTCACAACTGACAGCAGCCGGAAATGGGCCAGAGTCCTGCCCTTGGCCGTTCTAACTCCATGTTGAAAGTTCCCAACATGCCTCAGTGATTTCAGTTTTCACAGTCCTTGGCCTTCAACACAAAGGAGGCTAGCAAAAGAAGCAATTGGCCCTGCCTTCTGGGGACCGAGGAGGAGGCTTGATCTTCCTGGGGAGGGATGTTCCTGTCTCATGGATCCCACTCAGCCATGAGCATGCTTGCTTTCTTATGAAGTCTAAGCCTGGCATTGAACCATGGTCAAAGATTTGATGGTGTCGGTGTGTGGAAGATAGGTGATCTTCCACACTGGGCATTCTTTGGAGTGACTGGGGTATGACCTGGGGCAGGACATCTGTCTCTTCCCTTCCCGCCTAGCTTCCTTGTGTGTAGACAGAATGTTCAGTATCAGTCTGGTGGTCTTAGCCCAAGGCCTACCTCTGGGAGAGCTCAAACCCACTCCTGCCATTGTGTGATTTATTCTCTACACTTATCTTAGGTTGCTAAAGCTGTGATGAAATACTGACCAAAAGCAACTTGGGGAGGGGAGGGTTTATTCCGGCTCGCAGTTGCAGTTCACCTCGAAGGGAAGTCAGGGCAAAAGCTTAAGGCAGGAAGCTCAAGGCAGGGATTGAAGTAGAGGCTGTAGATGAGAGCTGCTTCCTTGACTTGCTCCTCATAGTTTGCTCAGCCTGCTTTTCTTATCCAACTGCAGATCACCTGCCTGCCCGGGTTTGGCACCACCCCTATTGAGCTGGGCTCTCCCACACCAACCATTAGTCAAGAAAATGCACTACATTCTTTCCTACAAGCAATCTGGGGGAGGTGTTTTCTCCAGTTTCTCCTACTGGGCAGTTTAGCTGGAAAATGGTTCTGCCTTTTCTCTCAGTGGTTTTCCATCCTTAGCTTCCAGGCCTCTGGGTGTAAATATGAGCTTGCCCCACTGTGCTCCATTGAGCTTCCCCCGCTCTCCTTCCCAGGAAGACCCACTGCACTATCACAGTGGCCCTAAGGGAACTCTCCTCATCCTGCTAACATGTGTCCCTGGACTCTTCCCTTAATGCTGGGCTTCTTAGTGACAGCAGCCAGCATCGTGGTGGCAACAAGGTGAACCGTCACCACTTGGCTGCTGTCCAACTTGACTTTTCCTGTTCCACTTCAGTTGGCATGAACCTCAATGTCGTGGGCTCATGGGTGTCCATTTCGAACACCAACTCCCAGTTCTCCACACTGCTGACCCCCTGTGTGCAAATCTTGCAGCAGAATTGGGGAGATGACTTGGTGGGCAAAATGCCTGCTGAAGGAGCATGAAGACCTGACTCTGGACAACCAGAACCATTTTAAAAGCTGGGCAAGGTAGCATTTGTCTATAACCCCATCACTAAGGCTTGGGGTAGAGATGGGAAGACCCCAAGGATGGGTTGATCAGCCAGTCTAGCCAAAATGGTGACCCCTGGATTCAGCGAGAGACCCTGTCTCAAAAAACCCACCCACCCAACCAACCAAACCAACCAACCAACCAACCAAACAAACAAACAAACACAAAAACACAAAAGACAAAAAAAACAAGCAAACAAAAAATTGAAATTAGATAAAGAAGCAATTGAAGGAAAACATGCAACAACACATAGACACATACACACACACACCAATATAGGTGTGGACATGGAAACATACAATTAAAACACTACTTTAAAAACAAAAAACCAACTGTCTCTCTACTTCCTACTAGAGCAGCTCACAGAAATCAAAGAGCATTTGCCTCAGGCCTGGTTTAATGTGGGTCCTGAGTCCAGGTCCTTCCCCTAGAGAGCCTGTCACATGACAGGATCCTCCACCCAGTAAGCAATCAGCCGTCTCCCCCACCCAAGTTTCCATAGAGCTCGACCCCCTCCAAACTCACTACATTTAGGGGGCTCCAGCCCTGCTCAGCCACATCCTGGCACCCTCAAGGGGCCAACCTAAGTCGCCACACTGACAGAGACTCAAGGGGACTCCAGAGACCCTCATCACAGGGAAATCACAAACTTCTAGAAGGTTCCATGCCAGGGACTGGGGACAAAGATCAGATGGACAACCCCCTCACAGCACCACACCCAGAGAGCTCTGCCTCTCCCCATCCTCCTCTTCCTCCTCTACTTTGTGTCTTTTGCTTCTATTGTTCTGATCCTCACAGGATCTTTTGGCCACACCAAAGATCCAGGACACAAGTTCTTCTGTCTGCAGTGGTGGCTCTTAAAGTGTTCCTCTAGACCTGGGGCCCAACAGGCTTATCTCAGCCCCCATCTTACTGCCAACCAGGCCCAGACAGAAACACAGACACAGGACACAGTATCCCGTTGGCTTGTGTTCACTGGGCTTGAGGTAGGGGAACATTGGTCTTGTACCTCAGAGGTCTGGGTTCTCCGAGGTTTACTCTGGGGGAAAAGGCTACTGGGTAGGGGTTCCTGGTACTCAGCCAGCTGCTCATGGCTGTTCCCACGGGGAACAGACTGAAGCCAGGGAGCCAAAGACCAGCAGCTTCACAGGGCAACACTTCCCCAGACCGGCATGGGGTTAGCTTTATCGGAGACCCAACGTAGGGCCTTTGCTGTTGTCAACCAAAGAACTTGTGTGGACAGCAGACTACTGCAGTAGGAGCATATCTGAACATCGATCCTTGGCGTTAGGGATTCAGAACAAGGGTGGTATTGGCTTTAGACTGAGCAGAAGCTGCTAGTACCTGTGTGAGGCCCTCTGTGGGCTATAGTTCTAGCTGTCTCAGTGGTCTCCATGGGGCTCTCGCCAATGCCCAGTGTTTGGTCACCTTTGCATTAGGACAGTCCCTAGAGACATTAGTCCACTCCACTGACATCCGTTCCCTTTTGGGGTAGGGCCACAGCCTGCCAAGTCCATTGTGTTCTCAAACCATGCTTGACCTGTAAACACCGAGGGCAGAGCTGAGGCTCCTAGGCTGGCTGGCTGTCCTTGCAGGTGTGGACAGAAGGAAGCTGAGATGGTGAAGCCCGGGAGTGCAGCTGGCCTAGACCTGGAGCTGGCTCCTCCAGGGGACCAGTGCAGGCCAGCTGCTGCAGACAGCAGGTGCAGGATGCAGCAAGTACCACAGGATGGGAACTGCTAAAGTCAGACTCCTGGGCACTGGTGCTCCACGTTCCAAGGGAGCAGAGAACAGGGGCCTCTGTAGGCTTAACGATGTGTGTCACTCCTGGTGGCTGTCTTCAGACAGCATCAGGGAAACCGTGACATCTGACAAGCGGGAGGGTAAGTGGAGGATGCGATGCTTCCAGACACTTGCTGTCTCCGTATATTGGTAATAACCATACTCTTGACCTTCAAAAATAAAATCACTTTAAACACAGAATAAAACTTCTAAGTTGCTTTAACCCCAGGTCTTTGTAGTTTATTTCATATAAACAAAGTCATAATAATACATTTATTTTGAAACAGAATCTTAATGTAGCCCAGGCTGGCTCTACACCCCTGGCTCAGCCTCCAGAGTGCTGGGATCCTAGGTCTGTTTTAGTTACCCTTCTAACTCTTTAATTAGACAGTCAGCTAAGGCAACCTTATAGAAGGAAGGGCTTATGGTTCCAGATGGATACGAATCTATAACCATCATGGTGAGGACACATGGTGACTGGAGCAGTGGACTGAGAGCTCACATCTTGAATTGTAAGCACTAAGCAGACAGAGCAACTGGAAATGTTGGAATCTTTAAACTCTCAAAAGCCCACATGCCAGCTGTGCCATGATGGTGGAGCACGCCTTTAATGCACTTGGGAGCAGAGGCAGGCACTTGGGAGGCAGAGGCAGGCAGATTTCTGAGTTGGAGGCCAACCTGGTCTACAGGCTTCCTGAGTGCTGGAGTTACAGGTGTGATCCACAACACTTGCCTAAGACTATATTCTTTATCAGACTTTGGGGCTAATTATATTTGATGTTAATTTTGTTCTCCAGTGAGGGGCTATGAACAAGAAATGAATCAGCATTCAGGTGATTTCCTGTAAACCTCCTTCCCACCTTAATTTGTAAAATAAAGGAGAGCTGTTGATTGGGCAGATAAAAGGGAAGGTGGAGCGGAAGGTGAGGGAGAGTAGAAGGAGAAAATGGAAGAGGGAGAGGAGGAAGAGGAAGAAGAAAAGTGGAGCAGAAGCACATGGCCTGGGGAAACTGCCAAGTCCTAAGGGGTCTCATAGATGGAGAAGATGGTAGTGTAGTGGTAGATCTGCCCAATCTAGGTGCACAGCATGTAATCATATGAACTGTGTCGCGTTTCATTGCCAGGGGATATTTGGGAGGAGATTTACCGCAACAAGACTTTGGTTTTGTTCTGTACATTCCCACATGTGGCTGAAGATGTAACTCATTTTCACACATGCCAGGCAAACGCCCGGCTACTGAGCTAGCCACGCTACTGTTTTTATTGGAGAGAGCGACTGGTAGGCAGCCCATAGAGAAGCAGAGTGTTCCATTCTGCAGTGTCTCTCATGCACTCAGTGCCTGTTATGGCCTCAAATGCCAGGGTCCGGTCTGGGAAGTCCCTTTATTGAGACCGCCTTCCTGGGATTCCCCGTCCTGCTGGTGGCACCGAGGGAAGGGCAGTAGCCACTAAGCACATTGCTGACAGGGCTTTTGACCTGTGACCTCCCATAGCCCACCATCTCCCCTCACTCTGGGTTTAGAGCTCTGACATCGGCAGCTCTGATCCTCCCCCACCCCACTTCAGGAAGGAAGCATTCGGAGCAGATGAAGGCCTAGAACCTTAGCAAGTCCCAGTCAGACCACGGTTGGGCTCTCACGCACGAGTGGCACTCATTTTCCTCTTCACATCTCCTTGAATTCCTTCCGGAAGCTTCCGGCTTCTGCCTTTGCCGCTCAGGCTCCCTGAAGTCTGAACAGGGCATTTGCTATGGGAGTCTGTTGTCAGAGCAAAACAAACACCTCCCGTGCCTGCTTCAGGTGCACATGGATGTCTTTAGGGCTTACCACGGCTGCAGGGGAAGGGGAGCTGGCTTCCAAGTTAGACTCTATGTTTCTCCCCAGCTGTCTGCCTGCTGCAGCTAGGCCTATGATTGCCATTTCATAGGTCAAAACACAGTCCCTACCCTAAAGATGCGAGGTCACCTCAGCTTCCATTCCAGCTATGGTCAGAACAAGGGGCTTGCCAATATAGGGACATGGGGTGAGGAGTGCACAGGGGAGGCCTCTGTCGATGACACTGGACTTCTGCTTGTGAGGACTCAGCTTTCCTGCCTCCCGCTGATTTCATCCTCTACTAGAGGTGATGTCTTGGGAGTTGGTGGACCCTCTGGGATATGGGGGCTAATTAGTGTAAGCTATTAGGCTCGGGTCTTGAAAGTTATATCTACCTCTGGTTCCAGTCTAGCTCTCTGCTTTTTGCTCCACCAATATTTGAGAAGCAGCAGTGTCACGCTCCACTGCCAGGCCTTCCCTGTCCTGATAGCATAAATCTCCCCCATGCCTGCACCCAGGACAAGTCCCCACTCCCTTAAGTTGTTTTTGCCAGGTGTTTTGTCAAAGTCATCGATGGTAAGAAAACTCATTAAATTCACACCCCCTAGAGATGAGCCAAGTAGATCTCCTGTCCTCCTGTCCTTCTGTGATTCGTCCTGGTGATCCTTGGACACGGGTTTCACACTTCTTCCCCGACAGTAAGGATAGTATCTGTGTGACCTCTTACAGCAAAGGCACCTGGGAAAATTCATCGACTCTCATTGGTGCCTCACTCTGGGCTTTTAGAATTGGACAGTGATGTTGATCTCTAATGTAGGGGGTTGATATTCTAGGTTTCCTCTTTGGGGGCAAGCCCAGCCCAGGTAGGTGATCCAGGTTCCATTTGACAAACACTGCCTGGAATGTGGCTTTCCACATTCTCAAACAGTCAAGAAGACAAGCTATTTGGGGAAATGGGAACTATGGTTAAAGGGACTACACGATCCCAGAAGGGGTTTGGATTGCCACAGCTGAGGAGGCACTAAAAAACAAACAAAGACCCAGCAACTGAAGAGAAGGGACCCAAGTAAGGTCGTGGACGAGGACATCTAAGTCACGTTTTGCTTCTTGTTCTCTAAGGCTGGGAAAGGTACTGTCACATAGACCTTGTTCCGTGACTATGAACCACAGGGATTTCAGACCCAGTCTACTGAAGCAACAGTCCTCCGACAGCACAGCGTGCTAAGGCTAAGAGCTGCGGCACCACCCTCCTCACAGCACGAAAGGCACAGAGCAAATGTTCTGTGACATTATGGCTGTGCCCCTCCAGGTTGACCAGATCGATCTCCTTCTTGAATCAGAGCAGCTGTGCTCAGCCACTCAGACCTTCACAGTCACCTCATGAGGTCCTCTGAAGTCCTTTCCTTCCCCGAGGCCCCATAAATGGTGACCAGTTGGCTGAGGCAGGACTCTGGTGTGTGGGGGGTGGGCTTGTTAGTTTCCCAGGGAAGTGTTCAGTGGTGCAGAGTTTCACGTCGATCACGTCGTGAGTGGGACTCTTCATGGTGTTGCTGCCAGCCAGGTGCCCAGGCCTGGGAGTGACCCAGTCTCCTGTATATTATCCCAGTCAACTCCTTGGTTCGTCAAACTGGATTTGGACAGCTTTTTGTTTGGTTTTCTGTTGATACCCTTTCTGTCTTGGGCTAAGTAGACATAAGCAGACATTTCTTGAAGTCTCCCCAGGGATGGTTGGTCACTGTCATTCCTTTCGAAGCCAGCGTAGACACCACGGTTCCTTCCAAAGTCGATGTAGACACTGCCGTTGTCATACAGATTTCAGTGTTCACACCACAGCAGGGCATGTGGCAGCACTGTTTCTGCAGCTCCCTCACCATCCAGACACCCAGGGATCCCAAACAGATAATCAACACAGTATTGGCAAACAACGAGGAAAGAAACAAACTGCCAAAAGTTAAATTAGTCTTGATTTTAAGACTCAGAAACCAGGCCAGGATGGGCAGCACTCTCGAAGCTACCCAGCCTTTAGCCGTTTTATGGTGTGTGAGATAAACAGGTTTCCTCTTGTGATCTAAAAAGACGAGTTCATTTCCTTACAATCGTGCTAGACACCGATCCAGTGCACTGTGGAGTTAGTATTGTGCTTGGCAGGGAACTGATTAAGTAAGGTATCAGCGTTCACCTTTGACCTCACAGCAGAGGGTTCCTTAGGCCTGTGTTCAGGGCCAGCCTGGGCAACAGAGACCCGGTCTCAACAACAAAGCAAGGGACTGGGGAAATGGCTCAGTCATTATGAGCAAGTACCGCTCTTGCAGAGGTCCCAAGTTCAGTCCCCTAAACTCACGTCACTCTGCTCACAGAAGTACAGCTCCAAGGAATCTGATGCCCCTGCTGGCCTCTGTGAGCACCTGCACAAATGCGCACAAACCCATGCTCACACATGCACATACATATAATTAAAAATAATAAAATAAGAGGCTGTTAAGATGGCCCAGTAGTGAAGAGTGCTCTTCCAGGGGACCGAGTTCAGTTCCCAGCACGTATGTTCGGCATCTCACAGCTGCCTGTAACTCTTCTGGCCTCCACAGATACCCATGCACCTACATATATACATCGCAAACACACACACACACACACACACACAAATAAATGAATGAATATTTTTAAATTTATTATTTTATTCATTTACATTTCTTTTTTTTTTTTTTTAAAAAGATTTATTTATTTCATGACTATGAGTACACTGTAGCTGTCTTCAGGCACACCAGAAGAGGGTGTCCATTACAGATAGTTATGTGCCACCATGTGGTTGTTGGGAATTGAACTCAGAACCTCTGAAAGAGCAGTCAGTGCTCTTAACCGTTGAGCCATCTCTCCAGCCCTCATTTACATTTCAAATGATACTCCCTTCTCGGTTACCCCTCCACAACCCCCCATCCCATCCCCCCTCTCCCCCCCTCTCCTTTGTCTTTATAAGGGTGCTCCTCTACCCGCTCACCTCACAGCTCTAGCATTCCTCTATGCCAGGGCGTGGAGCCTCCACAGGACTGAGGGCATCCCTTCCCACTGATGTACGATAAGGCCATCCTCTGCTACCTATGTATCTGGAGCCATGGCTCCCTCCATGTGTACTCTTTGGTACACAGAGTTCCCTGGGAACTCTGGGTGGTCCAGTTAGTTGATACTGTTCTTCCTATGGGGTTGCAATCCCCTTCAGCTCCTTCAGTCCTCCCCCTAGCTCTTCCATTGGGGTCCCCAGGCTCAGTCCGATGATTGGCTGTATCTGCATCTGTATTGGTCAGGTGCTGGTAGAATCATCAGGAACAGCCATACCAGGCTCCTGTCATACACACATATTTTTTTTTCCTTTTTTATTATTATTTTCTTTATTTACATTTCAAATGCTATCCCGAAAGTTTCCCATACCCCTCCCCCCACCTCTGTTTCCCTACCCACCCACTCCCACTACTTGGCCCAGGCCTTGCCTTGTGCTAGGTCATATAGAGTTTGGAAGACCAAGGAGCCTCTATTCCNACTGATGGCCNATTAGGTCATCTTCTGCTACATATGCAGCNAGAAACACAAACCCNGNGGGTACTGGTTAGTTCCTGTTGTTGTTCCACCTACAGGGTTGCAGCCCCCTTCAGGTACTTGGGCACTTTCTCTAGTTCCTCCATTGGGGACCCTGTGTTCCATCCAGTAGCTGGCTGTGAGCATCCATTTCGGTGTTGACCAGGTACTGGCATAGCCTCACAAGAGGCTGCAATAACAGGGTCCCTTCAGCAGTATCTTGCTGGCATGAGCATTAGTATCTAGGTTTGGTGGCTGATGATGGGATGGACTCCCGAATGGGGTACTCTCTGGATAGTCCATCCTTTCATCTTAGCTCTAAATTTTGTCTCTGTACCTATAACCTTTCATGAGAGTTATGTTCCTTATTCTAAGAAGGAATGAAGTATCCACAAATGGTCATCCTTCTTGATTTTCTTCTGTTTTCCATAATGTGTCTTGGATATTCCAAGTTTCTGGGCTAATATCCGCTTATCAGTGAGTACATATCTAGTGACTTCTTTTGTGATTGGGTTACCTCACTAAGGATGATATCCTCCAAATACATCCATTTGCCCAAGAATTTCATAAATTCATTGTTTTTAATGGCTGAGTAGTACTCCATTGTGTAAATGTACCACAGTTTCTGTATCCATTCCTCTATTGAGGGACATCTGGGTTCTTTCCAGCTTCTGGCTATTATAAATAAGGCTGCTATGAACATAGTGGAGCATGTGTCCTTATTACCAGTTGGAAGATCTTCTGGGTACATGCCCAGAAGAGGTATAGCAGGATCCTCCGGTAGTACTATGTCTAATTTTCTGAGGAACCGCCAGACTGATTTCCAGAGTGGTTGAACAAGCTTGCAATCCCACCAGCAATGGAGGAGCATACACACATATTTTTAAAAGCTATAAAAAGTTTGAAAATAAAGACAACAATTCAAGGAAGGAGGTACCACGGCCTACAAGAGACCACCAAATACACCATAGAAAAATTCCAATGGCTATAAAGCCAGGCAAGCACCATGGCAGAAGCCTGATGTTAGTGAAGCAAAGGTGCTTCATGCTGTGACTGTGCTGAAGGTCAGTGATCCTACTGGGACAGAGGCAGCCATTTGCCTCTGGGAAAAGATGCTTCCAGGTGCCAGGTGTGGTGGCGCACGCCTTTAATCCCAGCACCAGAGGCAGGTGGATTTCTGAGTTCGAGGACAGCCTGGTCTACCAAGTGAGTTCCAGGACAGCCAGGGCTACTCAGAGAAACCCTGTCTCTAAAAGCCAAAAAAACATAAAACAAAACAAAACAAAACAAAAACAAACAAAAGATGCTCCCAGGTTCTGTGAGCTACAAGGCAGCAACATTTACTAAATAATAAAAAATAAAATCCTCTACCTACCAAGATTCTAAAAAAACATTTTACAAAGAAATAGGACCTATTAATTGCTCATGTGGTCCTTGGCTTTTTTTTTTTTTTATTAAAAATAGGTTTTTTTTCATTCGATATACCCTGATTATAGCATTCTCCTCCCTCCTCCTCCCCGCTCCTCCTCCCCCACTCCCATCCTGGTCCTACCTCCTTTGGGGTCTCTCATTAGAAAACAAACAGCATCTAAAAGTTAGTAATGAAACAGAATATGATAAGGCAAACACATCTGAATAGCACAAAACAAACGGAAGGAAAGGAGTCCAAGAAAAGGCAGAAGAAAGAGACTGGTTTGTTCAAATACTCAGGAATCTCATAAAGATACAAAACTGGAAGCCATAATATATACACAAAGGACCTGCAGGGCAATATATATATCCTAAAAATTCAAAGGACAGAATGTTAAAGAAAGATCCCTGATACGATATTATAAGACAAGGAACCTCCATTGAAATAATTTTGTGTTAAAATGGCCCATGTTTTAAGTTACGGCGTGACATATGAATGGGGATGCCCCCAGTTTTCCCTCTCCTTTTTATTCATGGCTGACAGTAGTCTTTTTCATTTGCAGACTTTTTAGAATTCATGAAACAATCATTTTTCTGCCATTGATCACGTTTCCAGTGCAGGGTGTCTGTGCAGAGTGGGACTGCGTGCCTGAGATCACTGGATGTATGACAGGTTGTGAGATACATCAGGACTGTAACTGCTTTAAATGTCTGTTTTTGCTACAGAGGTGTGTGTGTGTGTGTGTGTGTGTGTGTGTGTGTGTGTCAGGATTTTTCATACTCTGAGGAAGTATTTGACCAATGGTTCACATCTTAGAGATACCTTAGAGACACCAGCTTTGTGGGGACTTCAGAGTAGTAAGCATGTCACGTGAGGAAAACAGGTGGCCTGGTGCCACCCCCTAAATGACCTTGTTCCTTTGGGGACAGTCCCTAAATTATTTGCCTCTTTGGAAAAGATGCAGAAGTTGCCTTTCCAGCTCCCAGGTGGGGGCTACAGCTCTGGACTCTCCAACTTATACCTACTTTGTGCAGTCATCTAAATGACTTTCCTGACAAAGCCCGTTATCTTCCTGAGAGAAGTTCTGGAGCTGGCTGCTGGGTTAATGAGGTTATGTGTGCATAGCTCACACAAAGAGGGTTCTTCACGTGCAGATATTAACCTTCCCTGTTTCCTCAGGTGGGGAAGCTCACGTACCAGCGATTGCTATTTCCTTCCTTTTAGTTCTCTACAATGGACATGTTTTATAAAATGTGCACAGTGCAGATACATTAAATATTAATAAGAAGGAAATTATTAGACGAGGCTCTGAGCAAGACAAGGCACAGTGGGAACAGGGCCTGGGGAGGAAACAATGGGACAAAGACATCAGGGACGAGTCGGATCTCCGCTTTCAGGTAACATCATTTCGTTCCATTGTGTTTCCGCATTAGGAGGTTGGCTGACAACGGCGGAGATAATTATAACAATTTGGGGTTCTTCTTTCCCATGCTGTAGCTTCATTATTCTCTGTGCATTGTATATCCCCTGACATCGTGCTACTGAAATCCTGATAGATGTGTCTTTAATTTTAGCTGTAACATACACTGGGCCCCAACACATCATTTTCAAATTGTCAGCATATGCTAAAACGAGAGCTTTCTACCCCACCCCACTGCAAGCCACACTGTATTGTAGTGGTTGTAAGAAGAGCCCATCTGTTGGGACCAAGAGGAACAAGATGACTCCATGAGACACAGTTTCTCCTGCTGTCTCCTCTCAGCCCCCATTCCTACGTTCCTCTGCCTTTCCTTGCAGCCTCCAGTGCTCAGGTGTCTCCAGCAGCTTGGAAGGGATGGTGACGGAAGCTGTGATATCGGAAGACAGGTGGACAGCTGGGGGTCACTTGCCCCTCTCCAGCCCCAAGTTAGAAGTTCTCAGCATGCAGCACTCTGGAGAAAGAGGAGTGCAATTCCAGGGGACAGATAGTCCCCTGTCCTCTAAGCAGACACATTGTAGCGCTCCACTAGTGCAGACACATTGTAGCGCTCCACTAGTCTCTTCCCCGGGAACTCTGAGAAACCTGCAGAATGTACTGTGTCATGGTGATGAGCAGTCCACCGCTCTGTTCCTCCTCCTCTCTTTCTGCCTGTTGGTCTCCTTCTCCTTGTACGCATATTTTCTTCCCATCTACACAATTTCTTCTGTATTATAGTCTAGTGGGTTTTGTTTAAAAAGATATGGATATGCTGTGAAAGGCTTGAAGCTTCACTCCATTGGGTAACAGGCATTCGGAACCCTGAGATGCTTCTCTTTAAAAAAAAGAGAACGTGCTCGTATTCCACAGCAGAATGAGTTACAGTCACTCAATGTTGACTTAACTTCATCCTCAACAGAGCCCCCCAGGGCCTCAGGAAATAAGGACAGTGGCTTTCATCACAGGTGCTAGGACTTGGGGGCAGCGAATGGTCAAAGGCTGGCTTGCTGGATGCCCCTGGTTGCCATGGAGATGAGGTCAGGATGAACAGGCTTGGCTGAGTGTAACCCTGTTTGGCTACCCATTGCTCCTTACAGAGAGCCTCTGGCGCAGCTGTGCTCAGCTTGGCAGTAAGAAGCAACGGCTTTGCCATAGGAATCCCTGGGAGGAATGGGAAGGGTCCCCCCCCAACTCCTTTAACACCCACTTAAGTAAGTGAGAGAAAACTGGTTATTGATCCAGTACTTGTCATTTCTTCAGATGCCATTGGCACGTTGGATGTAGGATGCTGCAACTCCTTACCCCTCCAAAGTCCCTGTCCAGAGAGCTGTAACCGAGCCTTGCCTACGGGGACTGGGGCCCAGACAGTGACCTACAACTGTGTTTGTAGGCCTTTGTGTTCAATTTAAACCTTACACCTTCCTCATTCTGCTCAGTGACAGGTCTGGGTGTGCTAGAGATCTCCCTAAAGAACATCAAGTTGAATGGAAGTCCACAGGATAAGGCCGGTGTAGACCGTGGCTCATGGTTACCACTGTGGGTCCTGGGAAGGGCTCCTCGCTACCCAGCACAGGCGCAAGAGAGACCTTGGGCCTGGGTCAGAGGCCTGGGTGGTACCCCAGCTCTGCTACAGTCAATGGCCTCCAGTTATCTCATCTTGGGGGTGTGATCAAACAGGAGAAGTTCATAAGAAATGTCCTTACCTGACAGTCTAAGAAGCTGTTGGTAGCACCTTATCGTTTTGGGAAGTCTTCCATCTTTGCTTTTGTCCCAGAAATGGCAATTTTAGTGACATCAGTAGACAACATCTTTAGTTAATTCTAAGTGGCAAAAGAGAAAATAATATTCTCCTCCTATTTTAAGAAAGAAAAGAAAAACCTTGCTTAGCCTCATTTGGCTTCCCAGACTGGAATGATAGGTGTAGACCACCAGACTGGCTTTTACTCGGGTGATGGGTATTGAACATGGGTCCTTGTGCTTGCAAGACAAGTGCTTTACCAGCTGAGCCATCTCCCCTTCCTAAGCCAGTGGCTCTCTTGACTCTATTTGAAACTCGCCTGACGCAGGAGTGTTTGGTAGCACATCAAGGGCTCCAAATGCAACAAACGGGCCTTGAGGAGATGCCATATCAAGACAAACACCAATCTCACACCCTTGAGCACAAAGTGAGAGACCTACAACACAGATCCTACGTCAAGACACGCCTGCTTCCTTCCCTGGTGTCTACTCCTGTGGTGTGCATATCACTCCTCCCCTTTAAAAGAGCCATTGTTTTGCTGGCAAACATATCAGAAGAGCGGGATCCCTTGTTGCATGCATGCTGCCAGACAAGGCCAGCAACTCATGGTGGCTATGGGACCCTGGTATGGCCTAAGGGATGCACAACGCCTCTTAGTTCTTATGTGTCAGAAAAAAAAGTCTGTGACCCGAGGCTCTGGCATAAATATTTAATTAACAGCAACAACAAAAAAACCCAAACCAAACCAAAACAAATAAACAACAACAACAAAAAAAACAAAACACATTTTGCATCTTTGACCGAAGATGCAAACAAATAGGTGTTCTGGGCTTCTCTCTCAGTTACCCCTTGTCCCTTACACGACTGTCTCAGGTGTTCCCCTGGCAGGAGCAAGCCATTAACTATGGCATTGGAGCTTCGGGTGACTGAGTATATAATTTTGAGCTATTAAGTGACATTCCATAGAAAGTTCACAGTGAGCTAGAGACACTGTGTCTCTGGAGTATATGGCCGCAGCCTCTGATGCACAAGGCACCGCCAGTGTGGATGCCGGTTGTCAGCATTGAGTGTCTGAGTTAGAATTCTGCCTGTGTTCCTGGCCAGGCATCTGGGCAGTCGGCTGGTCACAGCCCTGTGGCTATAGGGGAGTCTGCAGTCTTCAACAAAACAGGGCAGAGGCGTGGCCTATCCATCCTTGAGCAAGCCTTGGAGCTAAGAAGTTAATGTTGCAACTGGTCCAGTGAAGGGGCTCTGGGCATTACATTTCCCACAGAGAGGGTAGAGCTAAAGACAAGGCAGTTGGATCCATCGGCCCAAGGTAAAGGGAGGAGGCAAGCCTCTAGCTCGTGTGTGACAGAGGAGAGATTTAGGGGCCAGCAGCCATGTTCTCAAGGTCACCCAGCTCTGCTTCCCTTAGATCCTACCCAGTGGCAGGGTCCTATAAATAGCTGCCAGGGTGACATTGTCAGAGGCAATGTGCTCCTCAGAAACTCCGTGAAGGACAGCGGAGAGCCCTGGAAGGCGCGTTTACATTCTGGGCAGGAATGAAATGTTCGCTATGGAAAATAAAGACTTTTATGCACTCGTACAGATTATCCTATAAATAAAGTTTACATCTACCTTCTGGGGGTCCAGGCCCCCAGCTCCGTAGGCACCCCATCTGCCTGTTGCTTATTAACAATGCTGGGAACAGCTGCTGCTCCCCTGAAATATCGCTCTTGTCAGTCCCGGCCCTGGCGCAGGGCGCAGGCTCCTTACTGAGGAATAATGGCTGCCCATTAGTGTGCTGCTAAGAATCTACTGCGGGCTCCAGGGCCTCCCTGAAGTGTTTCTCGGAAATTAGATTTCAGGAGAACAAAACCACAGAGGGGCTTTGGAGGCTGCAGGGGGCGGGGATCCCTCTTTGTTTCTCATTTGCCCAGTAATTAATTTCTTCCCGGGTGCAATTTGAAGGAAGAGATTGTGTTCATTAATTTATCGTCCACCTGCTCCTAGGATTGTTTTGATCGCTTTTCAACAGGAGACGCCGAGTCCAGAAGGGAAGCTTAATGCTGTCCCGAGAGCTGGCGACAGAGTGCGAGGGGCTGTGCTTCAGCGGTGACTTCATCTCCCACACACACACAAAGGACAAAGGTTGGGCAGCATAGTCAGTCCCCAGGGACTCTGTTGGAGCGCCCAACTCTGCTGATGTCTCTCGTCTGCTTCCTCTGTTGCTAAGGTAGCTGGCTCGTGAGTCTCCTATGCCTGGAATGTGTCTGGGGTGGCTGGAGAAATGCACTCACAGAAATATAGCAAATCGTATTATCCGAAGCAAATGCAGAGGGCTTGAACTGCCCCCCGCCCATCTGTGAGGCCTCATCGGCCCCTCCTTTTCCATCGTTTGTTATTTTTTTATTTAGGCACAGGAATTGCAGCTTGGTAGTGTTCAGAAAATTATATTTAACCCTCATTTAGATTCCATCTGAATCAATTTAATGAAACGTGAATAGCTCTTTGGGTTTACTGAAGGAAAGGAGAGAAATCTAAACCAGGAAGAGACGCACCTGCTGGATTTCTGGGCCAAGTGCATGTCACACTAGGCTCCCACTTGAGGACAGCACCATTTCCCTCCACTGCAGATGAAGATCATTTCAAACCCCAGGAAAGCAGGGCTGGGCTCCGGAGACCCCGGCATCCTACTGTTTGGTTCTTTGTTTTATAGGAATCCGAAGGCCAGGCACGGTGCCAGTCTTGGAGACTCCACAGCGAGCAGATGGTATCTTCCCCTCCTGCAGACTCCGGTCCGGTGGGGCAGGCTGACCTTGACCGAGTTATCACAACAGATACGGAGTTGCAAATGTGAGCCAAAGGAAGCTCCCCTCGAGAAGATGAGAGAGTTTTACTGAGGAAACCCAGACAGATGGACAGCAGGAACTGGAGGTGGGAGGCAGGAATACCCTTCAGGTACAAGTGGTGTGTGTGAAAGGCCCTGGGGCGAGCTAAAGAGACTGTGACATCCAAGCCGGTGCTGAGATTGAGCATGGATGAGCAGGCCATTAAAACCTGAAGAGAGCTGTGTGTGGAGGCTCAGCCTACATTCTCCACCTGGTGCTGTGGAGTCTTTGCCAGAGAAGATGCTCAGACATGGGTTTAAGCCAATAGAAGGTCTTGATTAGCCAGCAGGCAACTATACTGGGTGTTGGGGATCCCAGTGTAAAACCAAGCCTTTCTTAGGATGAGCTTTTAAGCACAAAAATACATATTCTGGGTTGACACATTTCAGTTAACAGTTAGCCAGAAGAAGGACTAACGAAGCCAAAAAATTGAGGTTAGTACATTTAGAGACGTTCCCAGAACTATAGACTTTGATAGATTAGGTCTTAGTTTCACTTTGGGCAGGTGGTGCTGTCTACATGCTGAGTTTTACAACCTCAGTGGTACTTCCATCTTGGAGTCACTTGTGCTAAGGTCTAGGGGCCCTGTTACATTAGGAGGCTGAGGCAGGAAGATTGCCGAGAGTTCCAGGCCCGTGTGGGCCTCAGAGCAACTTCAGTACTACCCTGGAGTAAAATGTGAGGACCCTGTTTCAAAAGTAAACAAAACAAAACAAAACAGAAACCGAACAAGCAAACAGCAGCCACCACCACCGCCACCACCTGAATCCAAGGAGGTGAACGGTAAAGGAGGGCAGGGTTTGGGTCAGGCCCGGGGTTCTGTTTAGTCCTCTTATTATCCAGAGCCAGGCTGCCTGGCTCTAACCCTGGCATCAGAGCCTTAGTGTACCGCATGTATGATGTGGATGGCACTTACATCTTCAGAGGGCCCGGGGAGGAATAATGACCTGACCTGACCCATGGAAAGAGTGTCTGGCAGTCCACAGTAGACAGCACCCATCTCACTGTCCTTCATGTCACTTGGTGTTTAATGAGACCAGCCCTCGCCAGGCTGTCTCACGGTAGTAGCCCTCAGTGAGTTATTTCTAAGCTTGCTGATGTTCTGAGTTTCTGGGATTCTTTCCTGACATCTCCATGGTAACTCTCACCCTGCACAGCAATCTCCATCATGGGGTGCAGGGCTCAGCATCATTGATGGGGAGGAAGGATCCAGAGGATAAGTATGAGCGGAGGGTGTGGGAGCCCCCCTCCCAGGAAGGGAGAGGAGGAGATGGGGAGTTCCCAGACTCCCAGATCAGGGCGAGCAGAGCTGAGGGATGGAGACCTCTGGGAGGGCAATATCTCACAGGGGAGGATGGACTGCTGCTGGGGGTCATGTCCCTTACAAATCCAGAGGAGATGCCACTCCTCAGGAGCTGTCCGGGGCTCTGCAGAATGGCCACTTGCTTGTTTCCACGCTGTCCCCCCTTAAGACAAGGAAACCAAAGATATGCCTAAACCAAGGTGAGGGTAGAGGTCACTTTATTTGGTGGGAGCAGGGAGGTGCAGTTCCTACAGGCCTGTCTAACACTGGGGCTCTTGTTGTGTGGTTCCCTTGAGCTGTGCTATTAGGCAGAGGGCATCCCTGTGGGCAGGACAGAGCACACAGAGAGACTACTCAGAGGACACTGGGTACAGCCCGCTGCCCCTCTTCTCTGTCACATGTGCTCCCTCCTTGGGTGGTCAGGGAGCTCTCAAGGAGGCTGTCTCCTCACACACTGGGCCTCCTCCCCAGGCCAGGCCACATGGCCGTCGCTCTGGCCTTGACTTCATGTCCCATCTTTGCTTTCCTTCGCTCGTTGAGAACTCCTAGGTTGTTTTGCCTCAGGACAATTTCTCCTGTGTTCATTTGTCACATAAGCCAGCCTGCAGGAAAAAAAAAAAAAGAAGAAGAAGAAAGAAAAAGTCATGTGCCCACTTTGCAGAAGGGCAAAGGGAGGATGGGAAAGGTCTCACATGCTCCTGACGGGTGATGCTGGGTGGTCTACCCCCCCCCCACAACAAACGGATGTGAGCTGGAGAACGGGGAGTGTGGGTGGGGAGCTCCCCTTAGGCTGTCACTCATGGGAGGGGGTGGGAAAGCCTCACTGCTTGTAGTTCTTCCTACACGGTTGTGACTAACTTCCTTCTTAGTTGAGTATTTCAGCCAACACACGGAGGTAGTCCTGTCCCAAGCTTAGGAGGCTTTGCGTCGTCGTCGTAGCTCAGTTCCTGCCTTAAAGGCACTTTGATTTTGAAATGAAGGACAAGCCTCCAGGCTCAAGGTGACAGGGTAAGGAGTTAGGAACAGAACCCCACCTCTCAAGTCTCACTCATCTCAAGCATATTCTAATTAACTCTGCCAGGAAAATAATTGGCCTCGATCGGGTGGTTCCGATTGAGGATCTAAATAAGCTCGCTGAGCAGTGTTTAGACTCCAGCTCCTGGTGCAGTTATTACGTGGCCTGCATGTTAATTGCACGCTAAGTGTGTGTGTGTGGGGGATAACACCCAGGCGTGTCCACGCGACGCCAGCTCTCTTAATCTCCTCCTAAAGTGGTGCGTGGGGAGCTTCTAGAAGGTTCGCTTTGCACGGGCAGTTTCTCAGAAGCTCATTTGAAGGTGATTATTTGGAACCCACATTGTTTCTCTGTGGTTGGCATCAACTCCCCCAGTCAGAGCAACATTAACAGCAGCATGTCTAAGCACGGCTACAGGGAGGAGGTCTGCAGACCCAGTCAGCCAGGGATCTGTGTGGTGGTTTTTGCTAGTTTAGGAGAGAGGAGACAGAGGAGGGACTCTATCTGAGACAGACTCTGTTGAGGTTTGGGTACAGAATGCCCTCTACATTCACTTTGTACCCAGCTGGTGGCCCTGATTTGAGAGGTGGCTCCCTTAGGAAGTAAGGTCCCTTAGGAAGTAAAGTCCCTTAGGAAGTAAGGTCTAGCTAGAGGAAAGGGGTCACAGAAGAGTCTTGAGATTGTATAGTCTGGGGACCACTTCGTGTCTATTCTTTGTTTCCTGGTCCATGGAGACCTGAGGAGCCCCAGACATATGTATCCCTCATGACGATGGACTGTAACTGCTCAGATTCAGATACAAACAAATCCTCTCTCCTCTGATTGCTTCTGTCAAGTGTTTTGCTATAACAATGAAAAAAAAAAAAACAAAACAAAACTTAATGTAGATCCCTATAGAAATAACTAGATGATTCTCTGAGGATGATGGCCAGAAAAGATCTTTCCTGAACTGTTTAGCAGGGGAAGCTCAGAGAGTGAGCACCACAGTCAGACAGTGTCATGGATGGTGACTGAGGAAGACCACACAGGCGAATGTGTGAAAGGAGAGGAACGGTCAGACGATGGAGCTGGGTCCAGGATGGAAAAACATTGGTTGTGTTCAGCTAAGAGCTGGCTCAGGGACTCTGGAGAATTCCAAAGTTCAGCCTAGGAACTCAGGGAGAGTCGAGCCTTTAGGGCAGTGGATACACTGGAAGGGAGGGCTGAGAGGTCGTAAGGACTATCCCAGGGTCTGTGGATTAAGAAGCCAAGATAGCTTCCTTGCAAGGTTTCCCTCTCTGTTAGTTTTCAGCAGCATCTTGCTCCAGTGACCCCTGTCTTGACCTTTTTCTTTTCCTTCATTTCCTAAATCCCTGGGCCCTGTGAGTCCTGTCTGTGTCATTCCCCAGCCTCCACAGGAATCTCTCACCATGGCTCTGCTTGGTTCAGGAGACAAGAGTTACGCATCCTGGGAGAGTGAGATTGGCTTTGGGGGCAATGTGTTTTGAAGAAGCACAAAGCTGGAAAAGCATGTGTATGACATGGTAGATGTCCAAAGTCCTGGCCATTGGAGAGTTAGCTGGTTCAAGACCCCACAAAGTGGCCACCAAAGCATGGCTAGGATGTCTACCCACCTTGCCAAAGATACCAGCATGGCTGGGATGTCTACCCACCTTGCCAAAGATACCAGCCCTTCTAGAAGAGGAAGCAGAAGTATTTTCAAGGACCAAGGATTGCTCACTAGAATTTGTTTCATCAGGGGAGCAGGCACTGGGAAACTTATTTATTCTGTATGTATGTTTTGTGTGTGGATGTTAGATTCTCTCTCTTTTTTCTTTCTTTCTTTCTTTCTTTCTTTCTTTCTTTCTTTCTTTCTTTCTTTCTTTCCTTTTGGTTTTTCGAGACAGGGTTTCTCTGTGTAGCCCTGGCTGTCCTGGAACTCACTCTGTAGACCGGGCTGGCCTCCAACTCAGAAATCTGCCTGCCTCTGCCTCCCAAGTGCTGAGATTTAAGGAGTGTGCCACCACTGCCCGGCTTTGGCGACATTATTTTTAACTGGTGTTTAAGAAAGTATCTTCAGCTATAGTTAGTTGAATTTGCTGATGGGGAACCTGCTGACCCGGAGTAGTGTGCTTCCAAAACTGGCTTAGGAAATCCTTTTAATAAAGAGAAGTACAAGCCTATAGATGACTCTGTGACAAACGGCGTCAGACGCTCAGGACGAGGATTCTTCTGGTCCCCACCAGGGACTGCTCTGCAGAGCAGTTAAGGGCAGACCTCTCAAACTATCTTCTCACACCAGTATAAACTTTGTGCTCTAACCACAAAGTTAGGAAGTTCACAGCACAATCTCATTCACATATTGTATGACAATTCCAAATAAAATATAAGAGGCAAAGCCAGAAATATATAAATGATGAAACATTATGATCAACTTGGGGTTATTCGAAGAACCCAAGATTAGTTTAACATTTGAATATCAGTCAGTACAATTCATGCCAGCAACAGTCAAGAAAAATCACAGTTTTTCTCATTGGATACAGAAAAGCACATGGTAATAGTCCATTATCAACGTATCATTTACCAATGTTTTCTTTTCTTAATCAAAATCTTACAGTAAGCCAGGCATGATGGCAAATACCTATAATTGCAGCAATGAGGAGCCAGGGCAGAAAGAGTGCTATGATATATATGTATGTGCATATATAGACATGATATAGCCGGCATGGTGGCGCACGCCTTTAATCCTAGCACTTGGGAG
>NC_034609.1:47285189-47300535 GCF_900095145.1 Mus pahari
ACATGATATATATGATATATGAGTATACATATATACTATATACAAAATATAGAATATTTTATAAAATATACACATTATACTATATCATCTGTTGTGCAATATATTATATATTTATTATATTAATATAACATGTTAATACATTATATAGTATACTAATATACTATATATTGTAGTATATAATATGACATTACATATTATACATAATATGTTATATACTATGCATATAATAATATATAAGTTATATATAGTATTTATATGTAATATGTAATATATATATATATATATATATATATATATATATATATATATATATAATAGATAAGTGAGCAAATGCCTACCTACCTAGATCAGGACTGTAGCCAGGCCTGCTGCAGCCAGCTCCACTCTTCCTCATTCTCAGGGAGCTTTTCCAAGGGACCTCTCACTATATCTGAGGCCTGAGGATCTCATGAGGCAGGGGAAATACTGGCTTCTTCCTCCCATGTTGACGTAGGAGCTGTGTCTTCACCGTTTATATTTACTATTTCACCTGCAGCCTAAAACAACACTTTAAGTTTCAAGGTTTGAAAAGCAAAAAAGATACCCACTTATATTTTCTTAACAAATAATATGATTGTGTATGTAGACAAGTGATTTAAATTTACACTTATTGCCATAAATTGTCAGATAAAGACAGAAAATACAGCAAGGCTTACATTCCCCTAACAGAAATAAACATAGAATAAATTTTACAAGTAGTCACTGAGCGTAGTACTGTATAAGATCAGAAAGGAAATAAGTGTAACGGTATATTTAGTTCAAGGCAATGGAATACTATTGAGAAAGACAAAGACAGACTTACATAACTGGGAAGCTTACAGTGACCATGGCTGAGAATATGAGGAGAAAAAGACAAAGTTAAATGGGAAACTTAGTAATGATATTACCTTTTGATAATAGGGTTGAAATTGATTGGAAGATTTAATAAAGTTCTAGTCAGAGTCCCTGCAGATCCCTACAGGTGTGCATTCGTGTGAAAAAAATCAATAAATTGACTCTAAAATTCACAGGGAAATACAATTTCCAGGTACCCAAGGAAACACAATGCCAAGACTGGCCTCATAAGATACCAAGACTTCTTACTAAGCCAGGATGTGATGTTAGGACAAGAACAGGCTGGTGGGACAGAGTGGTATCAGTTAGGATCCTTAGTCATTACTTGCTGTAGCGAGAAAGGAGAATGGCTGCTGCCAGTACACAGCGGTGTGTCCATTATCTACACAAATGATGAGACACGGAGTGTAGCTCTCCCTCCTACCAAACACAAAGCAGGTCTCAAACAATTACAGATCAGAGCATGGAGGCATGAAATGAGTTGCTTGCTTCCCGCTCACTAGCCTTTCACTGTGAGCCCTCTAAAACCACGAGTCAAAAAAAAAAAACAAAAACAAAAACAAAAACAAAACAAAAAACTTTCCGCCTTTAAGTGATTCTCTCGAATGTTTCTGGCCATGGCTACACGAAGTAAGGGACATGGGAGAGATACACAGAGTCAAGAGAAAATGAGAGGCTGGATGCTAAAGAGGGGGAGAAGTACAGTAAAGGAGGCAGAAAGGGATGCTTACAGCAGGACCCTGATCATGCCCAAGGACCAATAGCACGACAAGAGAGAGCTCAGGACTCTAGCCAGGCATGCTGCAGCCAGATCCACTCTCCCTGAGCTGCTTCCAGGAACTTCTCACCATATCCCAGTGGCCATGGATCTCACAAGGCAGTAAATACTTTGTAAGCAACCCGGGGAAGTTTGAGCTTAGAGAGCTGAAGTCATCGGTTTCTGCTGAAGAATCTGTGATATTCCACGAAGCTCAAGTGCTAACCACTGAAGTCACGCCTCACAAATGACACGTGGAGTGAGTGTCACAGTCACATGGAAGCACGATCATGTGGAAGCACGATCACCTTGGTGAGTTGTCACTTAAGAAGTGTTTTGAACAAAAGGGAGCTCGTACGGTGAGAGCAGCGAAGTCCTGGAATTCTCACTATGGCCCACTGTAGAAAGCACAGACCGAGTATTAATGCAGTACGCCTAGTACAATTCCCAGGAAATTCCATTCTGTTCTCCAACCATCTTTTCTTATTTTCCTTCTCTTTGACAAAATTTCTTTCTCTTTAAAATTCAATTTTTATTTTCCCCCTATTTTGTGCTTATCACCTGCATTGATTGCTTTTGCACACCTGTGCCTAAAATACCCTAAAGAACAATTTAAATGGAGGTAAGCTTTATTTTGATCAGAATTTCAGAGGATGCAGGCCATGGTCACTTGGGCCCATACACTGGGTGGAACATCACGGTAACAGAAGGGGTGGAAGAGAAGGCTGTTCACAGTGTGATGGACGGGAAGCAGAGAGGAGGGGCTCCTAGCATGGCGGACAGGAAGCAGAGTGGAGGAGAGAACCTGGCAGAAGGAGGCAGAATGAAACAGTCTAATCAACGCAGACAGGAAACGGGAACAGCTCACGATATGGCAGTCACGATATGGCAGTCACGAACAGATCGGTACACAGCATTGCCTGCAAGAAACAGGGCAGCATTCAAACAGCAGACAGAATGGAGCCATAACAAGAAGGGTCCAGAGTAACTAGGACAGGAGACAGAATGGAGTCAAGAAGGGTCCAGAATAACTAGGTGTAACCCCCCAAGGACATGCCATCAGTGACCAACTTCCTCCAACCAGGCCCCTCCTTCCACGAATCCACCACCTACTAAGGACCTGTTCAAATTTCAGATCCATCAATGGATGGAATCATTCATTAGGTCAGACCTCTGGAAAACCCTCACAAGAACACCCATATCTACTAATCTCTTGGTTGTCTGGCAATCGAATTATCTATCAAGATTAACCCCCATGTCTTGATTTTACTTTTTAACCGTGTTTGCGGTTCTTGCTCTTCGAAGTGATCAGTTCCTAAGTTCTAGTCTCCTTCCTTCTCATCTTTATCTGAGTCTCATTTTGTCTAGACACTTCTCCTCAATCTCTCACTGGTAATTTCTTTTGTGGCTCTTTCCCTCTCTCCTAACTCCCATTTCCCACTTACTGTCATAGGACCTGGAGTAGCCAGGAGGCATTCACAGAACAAACACCCACCCTGCTCCCACTTTTGTGGCCACGTTAGCTCATAAAATCACCTCTAAATCTGCCTCGATCCCTCTGACAGACACACATTAGTAAGAGTAAAGAGTTCAGGGACCCATGAGTGGGGCGACATCATAAAACCATCTAGAAAGCAAATATCACACATCCCTGAGACACATGCTGTCCCTGTAAACAACCGGTGACATTTCATAGCTATTAGATTTTGTGTACAGTAAGAGCCTGGGCTCACACAGGCATATTGACTACTGAACCATTGTATCCTGGTGACATCTTAAAGCAGAACCAGAAGAAAAGAAGAAACCACACATTCAGTGTGGCTTAGATCCCTTGCCCAAGGCAGACAACTATCACCTACACCTATCTTTCTATCTCCAAAGTCTGGATCCTCTCTCTCTCTCTCTCTCTCTCTCTCTCTCTCTCTCTCTCCTTGTTGATAGAGAAAATAGCACAGATTCAATTTAAGGATGGCTCATTAAAATAATTTTAAAAATCACTTAAGCAATTAGCTGAGGAGAGATCCTTTGAGTTAACGGCATGCCTGAACAATTTATGAGCCGGCTGAGTCTTGATTAAATTAATCAATCAGGAGGTAACTGTTTTAGCTGCCAGTTTCACCCAGGATGACTGCTCTTGGGTGAAATCACCGGTGGTTTGCTCTGATACTCAGAAGCAGAAACAGGACTCATTCAGAACCCTGCCCTGCTGCAGGTTAGGAACAAGTCATCATTCCTAAGGAGGGGCTCAGAGAATTCTGAGAGGACGGGGAAGAAATAGGCTCAGGGTAGGCAGCTGGAGCAGAAATGGAGCAGAAATGATGCGATGCAGGGAACGTAGTGATGGCAATGGGAAGAGGAAGGGCAGCAACAGCAATGGCTGCCACTTTGATGAACACTAAGAACCCAGCACTAAGCGCTTTTCATGTAGCCATCATAGATCTGAACTGTCCCGAAGGACACTTACAATGAGTGTCGTTCTGTTGGAGGTGTCACATTTCCCAGAGTGCTTTCTGAGCACCCCTCAAGCTAATACAATTGAAGGCGTAACCATCTACGCACTCTCTCTGGCAACGGCATCCCCCATATGCCCAGTGGCATTTACCAATGGGAAAGTAGACTAACTTGGGAATTGGAGAATCCATGTAAGGTCAAAGAGCTGGAAATAGAGAGTCTGACCATAGCTACAAAATGACCATCCTGAGATGGGCTTTTGGGACAACTGCAGTAAGCACTTCCAAGCTCGGCATTGGCTTCTAGACATTTCTGTTTCTCTGGTTGGGGCAAGGCACTTACCTTGCTTGAGCTCCAGTCTTCTCCAGAAGAGTCTGTGAACTGTCATGGGTCGGGTGATCAGATGTAAGGCAGTTGTATTGGCCTCTCAGCAGAGGTGGGTTTATTGCTGTAACTAGGGTAAAGGTCTTACCTGTGCCGCTTCAATGTTGTAGGTCAGAATCCTCACCCCAATACCCCAGAATGGAACTCTAGTTGGAAACAGGCCTTTGAAGGCTGTTCTGGTTTCCTTTTCTGTTGCTGTGATAAAACATTAACTTAGGGAGGAGAGGATTTATTTGGTTTATGTTTCCAGGTCACAGTCCATCATTAAGGAAATCAAGGCAGGACAAGCTGTATCTTGGAACAGAACAGTGGAGAAATACTGCTTATTAGCTCTCACTGTCTCATGGTTAGCCAGCTTTCTTCTATAGCCTGGGACCACGTGCCTAGGGATGGCATCTCCCTCAGAGGGCTGGGCTCATCCTATTCATCCTATGTCAGTTACAACAACTAGACAATCCTTTACAGATGTGTACAGACCGACTTGATAAAGACAGTTACCTAGGTGTGTCTCATTTTAGATGACTTTTAGGACATAATGGGCTAACAGTTCATGTTAACTAGGACAAAGCCATTATGAATGTAAAATGGCTTTTCGCTGTTGTGATGGTTTAATATATGCTTGGCCCAGGGAGTGGCACTATTTGGAGGTATGGCCTTGTTAGAGTAGGTGTGTCACTGTGACTGTGGGCTTTAAGAACCTAGTTCTAGCTGCCTGGAAGTGAGTCTTCCATTAACAACCTTCAGATGAAGATGTAGAACTCTCAGTTCTGCCTGTACCATGCCTGCCTGGATGCTACCATGTTCCTGCCTTGATGATAATAGACTGAACCTCTGAAGCTGTAAACCAGCCCCAATTAAATATTGTCCTTTGTAAGACTTGTACTGGTCACGGTGTCTGTTCACAGCGGTAAAACACTAACTAAGACAGAAGTGGTCCCAGTGTTTTTCTCTCCCTCTACCCAAATCACACACTGATGACTAATCTCCATGTATTGGAGTGGGCCTTGGGGTCACAAGAGCATTACTGTTATCAGTGGGGTGTCATCAATGTAGCAGAGGCTCAATGGAGATTACATCTGCTGCTCTTACCACCCGGGGATGTAACCACCTCCGATACCAGACTCTCATCTGTTAAATTATTGGAACAGGTCCCTGTAACAGGCTGCAGAGAGAGAAAGCACTGCCATGAACCAAAGAGAGAGTCCTGACTGGATAGTGAATCTACCTGCACCCTGACCTTGGCCTTCCAGCCTCTTGAATTTCTTGAATGTATCTGCTATTTCTAATTTTGTTATAGACACCAGAATAGAATGAAGCCAGTCTGATTCAGATCCTTATAAAAAGAGGAGGAGGAGGAGGAGGAGGAGGAGGAAGACCAGGACATAGCTGTCTAGAAGGAGACCATGACTCGCACAGGGTGAAGACAACTCTGCAGGGGATTCTAACCTAGGTTAACATTTGACTCCTAGTCTCTCAGACGGTGAGACACTTGTCTGTGCTTTGTTATGGGAGAGTTCACAAACATGAACACAGCAGAAGGTAACAAGGACGCTTCTTGTCCCTGGTGCGTTTTATTTTGGTACTGATTTCTGTGGACAATTTCACCAGAAGGGACAGTCTCTCCCATCCCTCCACATCCCTCCACAGCTGTGAAGCCTTAGTGCTACTCTCAGACCAATGTGTCCCAGCAAACTACAAACAGATGAAAGTTCAGCACAGGTACTTGGAGCTTTACAACTCAAGACACAGGTCAGGAGAGTGCTTGGCTCTACGATCAAGATGGGCCAAGTGCATCCCGCCCTGCATGAAGTCACTCTGTCCTAACTAGTACAGACACCCGCCTTCTGACCACGTTCCGGGATCTGCAGGTCTTGTTGTACCACCCCCCCCCCCATGGCCCGAGCCGTGCATCTATGAGGCTCCAGTAAACAGCATCCCTTGTGATGTGCTCTTGCCTCTGTCTTTGGTCTCACAGGAACTTGGGATGAGTCCTCACATATGGACTAGGTTACTTTGGAACACAAGGATGCTCCTAGAGCAGCTTCCTGTACCCTCATGTTGTCTCCTCCACAGGATGTAGGCTCCATGCAGGAACAGCCTGGTGACGTCGTGAGCTATTCTAGTGCCTGGATCACTGAGAGCATTGTCCCTCTAGATAACAATCAGTAGTTAACTAATCTCTTCACAGGGTTCAGAGAAATGAACTTGAAACTTAAAACAGGAGCCTCCCTCCCATCTGGTGAGAATTTGGCTTCCATGTTATTTCTCTTTCTAGCAGTGAGGTTCCCATCTTCCCCAGGCTGTGGAATGTTTTTTTTTTTTTTGCACGTTCTCTCTCCAGACCCATCAGTGTGCTTTGGATACTTGACTCCATCCATCTCTTTCTAAAAAGGAGTTGTGCAGGTCCAGGAAATTCCCACAGGTATCATCACTAATCTTCTCCCCAACCGGAAGTCCAGAGCTGCACCTCTTACCTCCCAAAGACGGATGGATGGCGTCCATCACGATGAAGGCTGAGAAGAATGAGGACCAGGCTATTGCCTTTCCTGCACTTGAAAATTCCTTCTTTGGATAAAAGTATAAGTGTGTCTACAGCAGTAGGAGAAGGTATATTTTAAACATATTATTATGCTTTCTGAGGTGGCACACACCTTTAATCTCAGAACTCCAGAAACAGGGACAGATGGATGTCTGGGAAGCTTTAGGCCTTGGGCACCTCGTGTTTACCTAACAGCATCCTGGTTGCACTGGGAGGCCTCATTCAAAGACTGGCCCAAACTATGCAGGGCAGTGTATGGAGCAGGCATGCCCTATGCTGTCTCCATATTGTCAAAGTCACCTGAAGAGAGTTCTTAGGAAGCATCCCATTGTGGCGCTTGTGACTGCGGCACTCTTGTGGAACCTGTAGAAATGTTCTGAAACCCTTTAAAGGACAGGCATGTAGAGGACAGGACATTTCTACTGGCAAATATCGAGGAGGCCCAGAGAGCACCTTGAACCCCAGTCCAGGTGCAGCCAGAGCTCTCGTCACCCTTCATCTACAGTTGATTTTACTCCAGATCCCAGCAAGGTCGGACTTTACTCAATGCTTTGATTCTAATTAAAACAAACAAACAAAACAAAACAAAAAACAGTGCAGAAGGCAAGGGAGCAGAGGAAAACCTGGGCTGCAGTGATGGGTGAATATTTTATTTATGGGACCGTGTTCCCCCAAGGTGCTCTGGCTGCAGCATAATAAAATACATGCTATGAATACCAAAATAGCAATTTAATAAGGCCACCCTGTAAAGCTATAAGAGAGATGGATGGTGCAGGTGGGGACAGGGTTATTCATAAATGTGGGTAGACACCGGAGCAAATAGGTTCTCAGTGTGTTTGTGTCCCGCATGGTGTGTGCAGGTGTACATGCAAAGGGGTATGCACATGCATGTTTACAAAGAGAGGGACTCCAGCCCAGTCTTAGACCCAAACCCAGCCGTGTGTCTGAGGTGGAGACATGACCTTGAGGTCTCCCCCACTCCTGCCAACCAGAGCCCCCTGTTGTCCCTGCCTCTTGCACACAGCACTGTGTTCCCACACAGGGAGGTACAGAGCAGCAGTGGGTATCAATGGGAACAGACTGTTGTTTCAACCTTTCAGAAAAACAATGGGGGCACGTATCAGGGCTCTGAACACGGTTATGCCGGGTATGCAGTCATTTTCCTTCCAAGATAATCTAATCTAGGAAAACAACCAAAACATAAACCAATATTTTTGCACAAGCTTTCCACCCCTCCAGATCACTTAACAGATGTGAAAATTATGAGCAGCCTAAATTTCTAATAAGAGAATAATAATTATAGCCAACCATTGTATGAAATAGTATGGTTCTCCGAAGGATCTTTATAACGAGCTTTTAGAATCATGAAATGCTCAGGAAATGGATGTCAGAAGGGTGATTTTAAGGGATCCTTTCTAGGCCGAGACTTGAAGCTCTGCTGCTAGAATGCTTGTATAGAACACATGAACCAGCAAGTTTGACCCATAGTACCACATAAACCAGGTGTAATTGTGTACACTGGAATCCTAGCACATCTGAAATGGGTAAAAAGATCAGAAATCCAAGGCCATCCTCATCCTGGTGAGTATGAGATAGCCTGAGCCATGTGAGACCCATGAGAGTACCACAAAATCAGGCAGCGTGTGCTGAGGGAGCGACAAGAATGGGAACAACCAGGTCACACAGGCTTTCTGCCTCAGCTCTGTCATCAGGGCCTTACGAAAAGACCTAAGTGGGTGGTGGAGGATGGCTGGAGAGCTGGCTCAGCAGTTGAGAGCCCTGACTGAGCAACAGTGAGTACCAGAGTTTGGGTCCCAGCACCCACATAACAAGCCAGGCATCTGACCCACACCTGTAACCACAGCTCTCAGAGGCTGGAGACAGGAAAGTCATTGGGGATCTTTGGCTTCCAGCAGAGCTGACACACCTCGAGCTCTAGGCTCTGAGAGAGACCCTGCTCCTGAAGAATAGATGGAAAGTGATGGGGAGGGAGACCTGTGCTTTCTCTGGTCTCTCACAGACACATACCTACACACACACACACACACACACACACACACACACACATGCACACAATTAAAAATAAAACGAATCTTTAAAAAAAGTGTTCAGGATGCACAAATTAAAATATATGGGCTAAAAGAAAACCGAAATGCAATAATCTAAATCAGATTTTAAAAGAAAGCTTCCCAGGGGGTGGCTAGCCCTGAGGTGAGAATTACTTCCTTTATCTATTTTCCTGACTTTTGATGTGGTTCAGTAAGCTCTTTTTTTTTAAAGGACAATGCAGTAGTCCTTAAAAGGGTTGCTAGCGCTCAGTATGGCAGAGATGGGTGTTCTCCTTCCAATCTTGCTATCACTAAGATGCTTTTGATGTCACTGTCCTGCTCATTGTTTGACATAGTGGAACCCCTCCCTTGCTTTTAACTGTGTACACAGCAGCCAGGACCCAGCCAACCAAGTCAGGATAACACAGAGACCTGCCTATGACAGTGGAAGGCCCAACTGGTCTGACCCAGGAGGGGCAGGCTGAAAAGGCAGCTATGGTGGCTTTATTGTATGTGTAAGCTCTTCTGTTGCTTGCTGGTGGCTTTTTTGTTTGTTTTTGTTTTTTTGTTTTCATCACATGGGCAAAACAACAAAAAGAGTTTGCTACAAGAAAAACAACCCACACATTTCCATCCCTCAAGACAGCAGATGACAAATGTAATGTACACAAACTCAGCATCGGTGTTTGCAAGACTCAAACTACTGAGCTCCTGGAATGCTGGACATTCAAATCACTCTATGGGCCTGGATGTCTACCCAGTAAGCTCATGTTGCTTTAAGAGAACCCATAAACCGCCAGTGTGATGGGGGGCAGGAGATGCATTTAAGTAGCAAGATTTTCATTTAGGCCTGACAACCCGTCTGTTAATTTAATTTTGCTGTCTGCAGTCCCCAGCTTTCCCAGTTACATTTGTAAAAGCAAAACATTGGAGGTTGTGTGGCTCGACAGAAGGGAAATTCGCAAACAGATAAATGATACCAGTGCCTAGTGGTGTCACCAAATCCTTCAAGCAGAAGATAATTGAAGAAACCACAGTGGTGGATTTTTCCATGGGCTTCACTTTTTTTTTTTTTCAAGCAAAGCATCTGGGAAGAGTTCTCTCTGATGGGGAAGAGGCTGATGGCCTTATTGTGATGTGGTTACAAATTCAGTTAAAAGTGTAACATTAGCCTGGCAGTGGTGGTGCACGCCTTTAAACCCAGCACTTGGGAGGCAGAGGTAGGCAGATTTCTGAGTTTAAGGCTAGCCTGGTCTACAGAGTGAGTTCCAGGACAGCCAGGGCTGTACAGAGAAACTCTGTCTCAAAAAAAAAAAAAAAAAAACCAAAAACAAAAAACAAAAAAAAAAAAGTGTAATATCAGAAATGGAGTGTTTTGTTCAGTTTTTGATTTTCACTGAGATGTCCAACCAAGCCCACACACATGCTAAGCACGTGCTCTACCACTAAGCCACACCCCAGCTTTTTATTTTGAAGTAATGACGTGAATATGCATACCAAACTGACAAGGCATACAACATCGACTTAGGAGTAACATCCCCACTAAGAAGCCAACAGAAACTACATTTGGCTCTGGTTTTGGTTCATGCATATTGAGTAATTAGATTTTTTAAGCTATGGTTTTTCTGCCAAACAGCAATCATCAGTATCAAAGAAAGATTTTAAATATCAGAACAGACTATATAATGTAACGTTTAAGTATCAGAACGGAATATACAATGTAACGTTTCTGGGCTGGACGCTACCTTAGCAGCTAGGACTGCGTGCTTCTGTTCTCTGCAAGAACAGGAGTAGAGTTCCCAGGCCCCATGTACAGCAGCTCACACCACCTGTCACTCCAGCTCCAGGGGAATCTGAAGACCTTTTGTGGGCTCTTCAGGCAACTACACAGATGTGGCATACACATAGAGATGCTAACACACATAATAAGAAAGAAAGAAAAAGAAAAAAAGCTCACCTGCAGAGTCATTGCCCACCTCCATTTACAGGGCACTGCAGCCTGGAGCTGCAGGCCCTGCACACTTTTGGGGGGTCACACCCTAATGACCTCTCCACTTCCCTGAGTAGTCTCTGAGCCACCCAGGGCTGATTCTGTATGGAACCAGTCCTTTGAGTGAAGCCGCTTTCCTCTGCTGTAAGACGGTCACCTCTGCTGTGAGGTCTCTCCACTGGAGTGGATTTTCTTTTGTCTCTGGGTGACTTGAATCTCCATCTAATTTTCTTGTGTTGCTCCCCAGGTTTTGTTTTATGGTGGGGTTGTCCTCCTGACACGTCTCATCTTTTCTGAGACAGAAATAGCCACTTCAGGCCTTTAATTGCTCGGCTTTTCGATGGTCATGCTTGGCTGGGCGGGTCTGAAGGCGAGCACTACCATCCCACACTGGCTGATGATCTCGTATGCGGGCCACACCATCACTGCCCAGGCCAGATGAAGGGCTCTGAACAGAGTGTGTCACGCGGAGTACCAACTTGAGGAGCAGCAAAGTGTCCGACTTCACACTCACTCTGCCGGTGGCCTATAGGACACTCAAGCCCTAATGGTGATATCCCTGGTGTTGGGCTTCCTGGCTGTTTGTTACCATGATGAACATGAAGTAAAGCTCTCTCTGTGGGAGATGACAAAGCGAAGGAGGCTCAGTTAGTGGAGACTGGAGGCATCGATTTCATGGTGGTAGGCCTTGCTGCCTTGGTAGCCTGCTCCTGGGTTGGTCGTGGGATTGTCACAGACTTTTATAACCCTCTGATGCCTGTGAATGTCAAGGCTGAGCTTGGTCCTGTCATCTCTATCGGCTGCGTGGCGTCTTCTCTGGTCACCCTGGGAGGTTTGCTGCCCCCTGGCTCCTGACCTGGCATTGAAAGCACTCTACTCAGCCTACGTCCGAAATCTGCCAAGGAATATGTGTGAGCTGGGGTGCTCAGGCTGTAGGCAGAGTATGGGCCTAAGGCCCCCTGCTCACTCCATCCCTGAACACCATGTACAGTTCTCAGGTGGGGTGGGAGTGGGGGCTGGGTGAAGAAGACAAAGGGTGAGGAGAGTGTGTTCTTTGTGCACTAACGAAAAATAAGTTTTGGAGAAAAATTAGCCTTTTAAAATGTAATGATTGAAGCTGGGCGTGGTGGCACACGCCTTTAATAACAGCACTTGGGAGGCAGAGGCAGGTGGATTTCTGAGTTCGAGGCCAGCCTGGTCTATAGAGTGAATTCCAGGACAACCAGGGCTACACAGAGAAGCCCTGTCTCAAAAACAAACAAACGAACAAAAAAAAAAAGTAAATTGGAAGCTGATACAGATACAAAAATCTTTCAGCAGGACTTTCTCTATTGGCCAACACTGATCATATACTAAAAATATAGGGTTAACCAATGCATTCGGTAATAATATGGAAGTCTTGTAAGTAAATCCTTTAAATATGGGAAAGGATTTTTTTTTTTGTAAATCCACATAAATCTTTAATCCTGAGAACCAGTGCATGCAACACATACTCACTCACACACATATACTCACACACACACATACACACTCACACACACTCATACACACATACATAAACACTCACACATACACACACTCACACACACATCTTCTCTTAGAATTTTTAGCACTTCCAGGGAATTGAATGTATTCGAAGAAAGACTTGCAAATAAGGAAATCACAAATTTATCTCTACACTGAAGTGAAGAAAGCATGAAGTAAAATGCAAAGAACTGCACACAAGCCGAGGGCAATGCGCTAGCGTCAGCCTGGAAGCTCTGCTAAGTGGGCTTTGGAATATTCTGATTCTTGGTATCACACTCCAAATTTAGCCAATGTTATTTCACTGGAATCATGTAAAATTGAGAAAGATTATGCTTTTTGTAACGTCTAAATTTGGCGAAACACTTTAAAACACACAGTAGAGGTAACTTACTTGGCAGCTTTTGTCTTCAAAGAGTCTGTTGAAGAAAGACACTTTGAACAGGCAGTCCCTGTGTGGATATTTAAGCTGAAATGTTTCTACACTCTGCAGCAGAGCTGGTCCTCCATGTGGCACAGGGCAGTCTGAGTCATCCTGTACCCAGGGACTGTGAAGGGAAGATTTTCTTACGTGACCCGTTATAGAACCTGCAGTTGACATGTGGGCCCTGGGTTCAAGTCCTTGCACAAGAAATAAATGTCTATAGAAGAAATACCAAAGACGTCAATGATTTCAGACTAAACTGAAGAGGCAGGTTTGAAGAACAGAGACAATTCCGAAAAACATGTAATGTAGGAAGACCACACAGAAGAAAGCCCCCGAATGCCTTCAGGAGAGTGATGGTGTATACAGATCTCTCTTCCCAGAAGGCTGCTGTTCTGCTATTCCATGCTAGTCAATATCATCGTGGGAAACATGCAAAATCTTGCAGAGCTAGCCACTAAAAATGTAAATTAAATGCATTTTTAAAATGTGTGTTAGGAATTTTAAAAGAATGAGGAGAAGGAAATGGGGATAGCTAGACTAGAGGCAAACCAGACCCAACACTGACTCTGGATCTCCTTCCAGAGGAGGTGCTGCAGACAGGGCTGGCAAGCAGGGGGAGTGTGCCTTAACTCCATACTCAGAGAAACTGGGCCCTGTGGCCCCCACATGCATTCTCGCCCATGAAAAGGAGCAGCGGGTGATAACGTGTGTGCATCCTGCCTTGTCATAAGCAGGCACAGTCCTACGTGTGCACTGACTGACCTGCAGTTCCCTTCATATAATTCCCAGGGCTACAGAGCAGCCTCAGGCCAGGCCAGAGCCTGCTGTTCTGATGCACTGATTCCCTATGGAACAGCACATAAACAGCTGGACCGGCAGCTGGGAAGACAACACTAACCTAAGCTCAACCCCAAGTGCAAACTCAACCCAAGTCCAATTGTGGTCCTGAACTCAAGCCCAAACTCAAGCTCAAGGACACGGACAAGTTATAGTGGGAGGTCACCCCAGGATCTGCCTCACCCCAGGATCTGCAGCACCCCAAGCTCTGAAGCACCCCAGGATCTGAAGCACCCCAAGCTCTGTAGCATCCCAAGCTCTTCAGGACCCCAAGTTCAGCAGCACCCCAGGATTTGCAGTACCCCAAGTTCTGTAGCACTCCAGGATCTGCAGGACCCCAAGCTCAGCAGCACCCCAAGCTCTGTAGCACCCCAGGATCTGCAGGACCCCAGGCTCTGCAGGACCCCAAGTTCTGCAGCACCCCAGGATCTGTAGCATCCCAAGCTCTGAAGCACCCCAGGATCTGCAGCACCCCAAGTTCTGCAGCACCCCAGGATCTGCTGCTTGGTTCCATTTCTTTCTTCATGCTCCCTGACTGAAAGCTATTTTAAAGAACCCCCTCCCTCCGATTTTCTGGATCATCTTCTTAAACGTCACTAGTGCTCTGCCCGGCCATTCTCTAAGCCTGTATCGCCATTAAGAGCAATGTTGAACAGCCAGCATTTTACACTCCTGTGAAAGGAAACCAAGGCGGAGTTTAAGTGCTGTACCCAAGGAGAAACAGGTGATACATGGAGGAGCCTGGGTATGTTTCAGGTGGGCTCACTTCTCAGCCCTGGCCTGTGTGTGTGAGAGGACAGATGTCACCAAACAGACGGTTAGTGAACACCAGGGTCTCCAGGAGAGTGTAATAAATGAGCAGATTAAAGCCACAGCAGAGACGGTGTGCACCACTTTGTGTCATAGGATGCTCTGAAAAGCTGAAGAGGGAGCACATGCTTGACAAAGCATGAGCAGAAGATGCCACGACCCAAGGGTCTCGGAAAGCAAGATAGGGGAGCTTTGGTATAAAATACAAAATGGAGAAGAGAAGAGACAGAAGGATCTAGACAAAAAGGAAGATCTGCTTTGTACATACAAGAAAGAGATGTGACCAAAGTGTGATGGTTCATCTTCATGGTCAACCTGGCAGGATGTACAATCACCACGGAAACACATCTCTGGGTGTATCTGCAAGGGGTTTCCAGGGATGAGTAACTGAGAGGGGAAGACAATGTGAGTGTGTGTGGAGGGGATGCCACCCTATGCTCTAAGAGCCTGAACTGAGTAAACAAGAGAAGACAGAGCAGAAGGCAGAGCCAGGGCTCAGTAGGGAGAAGCATGGGTCACGTGAGCCCGGTGACTTCAGTTCAATACCTGGAACCCATACAACGGTGAAGGAGAGAACCAGCTCTGTGGAGTTATGCTCTGACCTCCACACACGTGCCATGACCGTGTGCCTGCGTACAGGCACATCACACACACTATAGCAACGAGAGAGAGAGAGAGAGAGAGAGAGAGAGAGAGAGAGAGAGAG
>NC_034609.1:47300540-47310758 GCF_900095145.1 Mus pahari
GAGAGAGAGAGAGAGAGAGAGAGAGAGAGCTGGGCACCAGCATTGTGTGCTTCCTTAGTGCCCATGTGATGTGACACACTGCCTCCACACTCCTGCCTTCCTCACTGTGCTGGACTGTCGCTTAAAGTTGTGAGTCAACGTAAATCCTTTATTCCTTAAGGTGTTTTTGTCTGGTGTTTTGTCGCAGCAGCAGCAGCAGCACCGACAAATGCACAACTTTAAAACCATTTGCTTTGGTTTTGCTTTGGTTTGGATGTGGCATACAACTCTGCCTAGGATGGGACACTGTATGCATCAGTAAGTCCACAGCTGCAAAGCCCTTTGTTAGTAGCAGTCCTGAACACAGGTGTACCGTTCTCACGGCAGTGTGCTGTCTGCCTGTTCTCACCACCCAATGGGCACTAAGAGACAAATTTGGGCTCAGCCAACATCCACAAGGATAGATTGATTGCACCACTCCATCAAGCACCTTTCATGACCCCAATCGCTCTCTCCTCACAGTCTGAGTCGCTATAATACCCAAGCCATTTTTTTTTTTTAGAATAAAGTCTTTAATTAATTAATTGTGTGTCTGAGTGTCTGTGTCTGTTTGTGTGTGTCTGTGTGTGTGAGTGCCTCTGTGTGTGTCTGTTTGTGTGTGCCTGTGTGTGTGTGAGTTTCTGTGTGTGTGTGTGAGTGCCTCTGTGTGTGTCTGTTTGTGTGTGCCTGTGTGTGTGTGTGAGTTTCTGTGTGTGTGTGTGTGAGTGCCTCTGTGTGTGCCTGTGTGTGTGTGTTTGTGTGTGTGTGTTTGTGTGTGTGTGTTTGTGTGTGTGTGTTTGTGTGTGTGTGCCTGTGTGTGTGTTTGTGTGTGTCTGTGTGTGTGTGTGAGTTTCTGTGTGTGTGTTTGTGTGAGTGCCTCTGTGTGTGTCTGTTTGTGTGTGCCTGTGTGTGTGTGTGCGCGCGCGTGTGTGTGTTGCCAGTGCCATGGCAATACAGGACAACTTTCAGGAGTAGATTTTTGACTTCTGCCTCGTCGAGTCAGGGTCTCTCTTGTTTCTGCTGCGGTGCTGTGTGTATCAGGCTTCTGGTTACCCTCCAGTCTTTTCCTTCTGTCTCACTGTAGGAGTTGGGATTACAGATGTGCACCTGCACTTGACTTTCTAACATGGAATTTGGTGGTCAGACTTTTTCCCTACCCACTCAGAAGGAAATAAAGAAATAAATAATTTCCTCCTTTTCATTCACTGAACAAGACATGATGTCATGTTGAGAGCCTTGATGGGGCTTCAGAAACACCTCCATCTAAAACTCTGGTTCCTTCTTCTTTCTTCTTCTTCTTCTTCTTCTTCTTCTTCTTCTTCTTCTTCTTCTTCTTCTTCTTCTTCTTCTTCTTCTTCTCCTCCTCCTCCTCCTCCTCCTCCCTCTCCCTCCTCCTCCTCTTCTTCCTTTTCCCTCCTCCTCCTCTTCCTCCTCCTCTTCCTCCTCCTCCTCTTCCTCCTCCTCCTCCTCCTCCTCCTTTCTTCTTTTTCTCCTTCTCCTCCTTCATTCCCTGGAGCCTTTCATCTGTTGTATTTGCTGACTTCCACTTACTCCTCCTTATTCTTCATCATGTTATAGCTGAGTTTGGGGACCTGCTTTATTCATTTGTATTTTTTAAATCAATATGTAGTTTTCTGCTCTAAACAATATCAAGAAATAGATTTTCCTTTTGGCAACACAGCAAAATGTGATTTGTTCTGGAGCCCGGCGAGCTCTGTGTATTTGACTATAAAGAATAACATTGATGGTGTCCCCTACTAATAACCTGTCTCATGTGGAATTCAGGCTTTTGATAAATTAATGATCTTGCATGACAGACTAATTAAATTGCCATCTTGAGCTTACGGAAAGGCAGGTTTTTCCAAAGGCCTCCGATATGCTTTGTGGTTCTTAGAAACCATCAATTTCCCTTTTCCTTTTTTCCCCCTCCTTTAAGAAAACCCAAGTCAGAGCCTCTCACTTAGGAAGATGGATGCAGACTGCGCATGACAGCTAGCCTCGCAGAACAGCAGGGAGGTTCTGTGATCCTTCCTTGGTTAGGTTACCCTTGCTCTGGCAGCATCCCAGGACAGGAAGCAAAAAAAAAAAAAACAAAAAAAAACAGGGAGACAGAGATGAGACCATTCCAGCCTTACTAGACAGGTCGCCGGTCCCAGCCTTCAAGAGTGTCCCTTGGAGGATTCCCAGAACCCTTGTCATACTGGACACAGAAGCCAATGCCCCCAAGCAGCATCACAGAGCCCCCAGCTTCTGTTTCTCTTTGCCACAGCACAGCTGTACACCCCAGCCAGCTTCTCAACAGCGCTGTCACCCACAGAATGCAGAGTCCACCCGAAGAAGCAGAACTCCCCGGGGGAACACACTTGACCTAGAAGTGAGACGTTGGAAGTATTCAAGAAGACAGGAGTGTAACAACTCACTAGCACTTCCATTTGGTTCATTGGAAAGCACCCTGTACCCCCAGTATGTTCCAGGCACACTGGAAATGTGGGGGTCACTAAGCATGCAAGTGTTCACTTTGTTGGCACTGTGGGGTCCCCACTCCATGTGCTGTGGGAAAGCTGTGGGGTCTACACAGGCACATCAGTCTTCCCTGAGGCATCAGAGGGATGGGGCCGCATACTTTTGGGGTTTGTATTTGATCAAAATGCACAGATGGAGCAGTCAGGAGTCACCCTTGCCACCATATGAAGAGAGTGTGCCCGTCACCACCTACTGAGGGAATGGTTTGACCTTTCGATGAAGACTTCCTAAGCCCCATGGGTTGCAGTGTTTGGGCTGGTCTGCAGGCACTATAGAGCATCCAAATGATGAGGGTGGAGACTGAAAGGGCCAGGGTGCCCTCCACATGTTGGGATCTGTGAAGTCCAGGAACAGAATCTGGGATCTTGGAAAGAAAAAGGAGCTTTTTTTTTTCTTGGTTTTTTTTTTTTTTTTTTTTGCTTGTTTTTTTGCTGCTCAGCCAGGCAGAGTTTATGGAAAACAGAGCTTAGTGATGAGAGACAGAGAGCCTGGAACTAGAACCCTAGAACCTCCCCAACTAAGATGCTCTGTCATGCCCCGGGTTCCAAGGCTTTACTATGACATCAGCTTGCCAAGCTGACCCTGTAGGGGACCCCAGTTCTTGTGTTTACCCCTATAAATTCAGATGTCAGTCCAGACTCATCCGTGGATCTTGGGATTCATGCGGCCATGAGTGACTGTCAGTTCAGCCAGAACAACAGCTGGTGGTGGGACTGAATTGGCCTTTTGGCCACGTGACAAAGCTAATTATGGGTGTAGACAGGCCAATTATGTGTATCGACAAAAGCTGTAATGAACTCTCCAATTGTCTGTGTTTGGTAGGATTCCAAGTCAAGTTACCTAAGTTTTCTCAGCTCCATTTCTTTTTGTAGATCTGGAGAGAGAAATGAATAAATATCTGGTGTGACAAGAAGAGTGTACCCAGGATGCCTTCGGCATTTGATAGAACAGAACAGTATTAGCCCAAGTACACATCTCAAGCACTACGGTGTGGTGCCTTCAGATGAAGTATCAAGATACAATGAGGAGCATGTGTGTGTGTGCAGCATAGGCATGCATGCATGTGGCTATGTGCACCTGCGTGTACAGGCATATTACATGTGTTTGTGTGTGGAGGCCAGAAGTGGACATCCGATGTCTTTCTCAATTGCTCTGGGCCTTAATTTTTTTTTCAAGGTCTTTCATTAATTCTAGAGCACATCAGTTCAGCTTGTTGACCAGGGAGCTCCAGGGTCTATGCGCATCTTTCAGCACTGGGGTCATGGAAGAGTATCACCATGCCTAGCTTTTACATGGTGTTCTACTGGGGTCTAGTGCCAGCTACCCTGTTCTCTTTCTCCAGGCCCCACTGGCCTGCTCCTCACACACCTGCAGGCCTGCCTTTCGGCTCTATCACTCTATTCTCTGTCCCTGCATGGGCATGTCCCTCACCTTATACAGACATGAGATTTGGTTCCATCCTAACCCAGTGTTACCCTATATTAACGCAACAGGATATGAAGCTGTTTCTGCCGGAAGCGTGGTCTTTGCACGTGGGTGTATTGATGCCTGGTGACAACTAAGACAGAGCGAGAGCTTGGCACTCACTGCCTTCATTCTGATGCCCTTCTGCCTTAAACTCTGGGGCAGAAGCTGTTCAGCTTTGCTCTTTTTCTTAAGTCGGTGCCCCACCCCCACCCATTCAAGGCTAAAGTCACCAAGATAGGATAGCTATTTTTAAGATTCCAGGTACAGGCAGGCCTTTCAAGCAGATCACTTCATCATGGGACTGACCCAGAGTGGAAACTGAGGCTCTCACCTAAGCAGGAACAGCTGGAGGTAGCGCTACTACATTTCCTTTCCTTTGTTTCTTTCTTCATTTCTCCCTTCCTTCCTTCCTTCCTTCCTTCCTTCCTTCCTTCCTTCCTTCCTTTCTCTTTTTCTTTCTTCCTTTCTAACTCCTTATTTATTTTCTTTAAGGTCTCCTTAAGCCTTTTGAACTTACAGGCTTTGAATCTGGAATCCTCCTGCCTCCCGAGTAGCTAGGGTTACAAGCACGTGCCACTAGGTCCTGGAGCTTCTTTTCAGGCTACTACAGAGCCAGTGTCCCTGGGAGAGCATGTGGGAATCAGCTCTTCTTGGGATGGTGGAAATCCTTTTCCCTGGTTTTCCAGCTAAGGACATTAGAGACAGACTCCCTTACCCAAAGCAATACCAGGCAACCCACAACTGGGGCACCAAGGGGCTTGGGACAGAGTGTTCCCAAGTGCTTGCTCAGGAGCATCTGAGATACTGCATTCAGAAATGTTTCTGCTTCAAAAACCACAGCTCCCACTCCAGGGCCTTTCCGCAAAGTCATTCTCTTTTTCAGTGGAGTAGTCCCAGCTGTGTGGCTTTGAGTACTGTGACCACAGAGAATAAAGAAGAATTGAGAGGAGAGGTGCGGAGGATGGATCACCAAGGAACTGCTGGCAAGCAGAGGACAGAGCCTGTCTGCCCCTTGCACAAAGAGACAGGGCCGAAGGTGATGTGTGGGAGTTCAGAGGCCCGAAGCAGTGGGAACTTCAAACCTGCAGAAGAACTTACCATAGCAAGGCTGCTTTTAAAAGATTCTGGTCAGCGGTCGTGTAATGTTGGGCTTACCGAGCCAAAGCCTCACCTGTGGGATCTCTGCAGGATCTCCAAGGCACTGGCCCTGGGCACAATTCCAGCTTCTTCTTAAAGACCATAGCATTTGGATGTTCCATAGCCAGGCAGCTGCATTCAGAAAATTACTTTCTTGGAAGCATCTTTCTTAGGCACCGTCCCTCCTGTCTCTCTTCCCTCCTGGCCTCTGTGTTTCCTACCATTTAGGCGACATGCTGTGTGCACACGGTGTGTATGTGCTCTGTGCATGTGTTCTGGGTACTGCTAGCACATCTGTGTGTGCAGATGGCCGTGGGACAGCAGCTCAGAGACTGTTTCTGTTGGCACGGAACACTCTTTAGGGCCGCGATGCTGCTCAGTGTATTTTCCCTCCAACTCAAGAAAACTCAGCCAGCCAGGTTGCACAGTGTCCTCAGCCACTTTGTCAGAGCAGCACAAGCTGGTTCCAGCCATGCTGGAAATGGCACTGCACACAGTGAACGCACTTCCATTTTGTTCAGGTGCCTAAGTGTCTTTCTAGATAGTGCCTTGGGAATGGCTCTGAAGCCAAAAAAAAGTTCTAAAGGGACCAGAATCCTTAGTGTGGGTCACATACTGAAAATGTGTTCACACCCATGTGACATCAAGAGAAAAACAGCCTCACTTCTTGGTGGTCCTCTCTTCACCAAGCCTCTTTGTTGCCTTTAAAGGTTGGAGCAAGGTGGGGCAAGCACAAGTCACCAGTGCCCACCGTCGGGCCACGCCAGCTCTAGTCAGTGAGGTGATTTAGGGAAACTTTAAATAACTTCTTCCACCAGCAAAGGCACCTGCAGAACTCTAAAATACTCCTCATCACGGGGAATCACCCAGAAGATGTGAGCTGTTGAGGGTGCGCCACAGAGCTAAGTCCAAGTCTACATCTGCATTCCCAGGCTCCTCCCGGTCAGACTGTGACTGTTGGGCTAACAGGATCATTCAACCCATACATCCAGAGTTGAGCAGCTCTCACCACAAGTCACCTCCAGGAGTCTCTGAGTCTGAATGCTGCTCTGGGGGGCTGGCTTGGAAGAAAGCTTTGCTTGTGGGTTTAATTTTCTGACACTTTGATTGGGAAGTATGTCGGGCATGAAAAATAGGAACGTCAGGCTAGAGAAATGGCTCAGTGTTTTTTGCCCGACACAATATATTTATTGATTGCTTGGGAGTTTCACATAGTGTAACCTGATGACATTTACTTCCCAGTGTTCCCAGGTCCACTCCCCATCCGTGTGAGCTCTCCCTCAAAAAAGAAGAAAGGAAAAGGAGGAGAAGGAGGAGAAGGAGGAGGAAGGGGAGGAGGAGGAAGTAGTACCGAATGTCATTTGTGTTGTTCATATACTCACTGGACCATGGTCAAACTCCCAGTGGCCACCAGCCCCTTAATGAAAACTGAACCCCTCCCCACCCCCACCCCCACCCCCACCAGAGGCTGTCAACTGTGGAGAGCCGCACTTCAGCACCCCTATCACAATGTTAAGTGCTTTCTTCAATGGCGTCCTGTCTACACTGTTTTTATTTGGGGCGGGGCAGGCGAGAGGTTGTCACAGAAGCCTCGATGTCTCATTCTCAGCTGTGAGTCTGCAGACATCGATGGCGCTGGCCGGCAAAGAAGCTTCCTTACCCTTTACAGTCAGCACAGCACGGATCATGGACTTCTATATGGTTTCTGGCAACAAGAAGGATCCCAGACATCTACTGGCCTTCAGTGTCAGCACCGTGACAACATCATGGCCCTTGGCAGCGGTCCAGGCCATGAATATCAGCATGTCCTCCTGCAGCAGCACAGAGCGGCTCAGGGTTTAAGAGCACTTGCACACCAATGAGTGCCTGTGCCAAACGCCAGGTGTGTCCTTGTGTGTATCTGTAAGCTCAGTGGGACACTGGGGAACAGGAGATCACTGACGCTTGCTGGCTGCCAGCCTCGCCCCTGAGAGACTCTGTCACATGGGAATAAAATAAAGAATGATAGTGCAGAACACTGAACATTCTCTTCTGACCTCTGCACAGGTACACACTCACACACACATACACTAACACGTGTACACACACTCACATACTCACATACACATGCACCATGCCACCACATACTCAATACTCATACACACATACTTACACACACCATGCCACACTCACACACCACCACCACCACAACCACACTCACACATACTCACTCACACACACATTCACAACCATTCATACACACACACTCACACACATCACACCATATGCACATCCATACTCACACACACCACACTACACACACACTGACTCAAACACACCATTCCCCACACACACACTCAATAACACACAAATACATACACACACTCACAAACACAATACTACTCACAAACCATAACACACACCACACCACACACACATACTCCTACCACACCACACACACAATAACACACACATACCTACACACATACTATACCACACACATATACACACACTCACACATACAATTACCACACTATACATGTGCCACACCACAAACACATACCATACTCATACACTCACCACACATACACAACACATACACCTACACCACACACACACACACACACACTACACCACACACACACACACACACACACACACACACACACACACACACTTACACGAGTGCCCTGCAGGAGCTAAACGCCATCTCAGAGGTTAAGAACAAATATTGCTGCTGGACATGGTGGCGCACGCCTTTAATCCCAGCACTTGGGAGACAGAGGCAGGTGGATTTCTGAGTTTGAGGCCAGCCTGGTCTACAGAGTGAGTTCCAGGACAGCCAGGGCTATACAGAGAAACCCTGTCTCAAAAAAACAAAACAAACAAACAAACAAACAAAAAACCCACCCCCCCCCACACATATTGCTGTCACAAAAGCCCCAAGTTTGATTTCTAGTACTTTAATGGGGCGGCTCACAAATGCCTGACCTCCAAGTCCAAGGGATCTGACACCTTCCCAGACACATGCACTCATGTGCAACACACACACACTTTAAAATAAAACAAAAACTTAAAGGTAAGTACCCTCTGGCATGGTACAGGAAGGGGCTTTGCCACCCAGCTGCCATCTGAACATTCCGAACCAGACCTACATATTTTCTGATCCTGGTGATATGAGCTGTGCCTACTGCATCTTTATGGTTGGCTAAGAAAGGGGTCCATTGACCACTACAACATATCTCAAAGTCAGAGCCCGTGGGTGTGTGGGATGTCGCTGCTCTCTGATGTAGCCACTTCTCACTTTGCCACGAAATTCCAAATACTGTTTTATCTGCCACCCAAATGAAATAACCCAGGAAATGAGGCCAATCTATTCAATTAACTGATGTTATTGTGCGTCAGGTGTCCCAGACACACTAATGAAGCAGTTTGCATTTCATCCTAGGACAAAGAAAAGGCAACAGATCTGTGCGGGTAGCTCCTACGCTCTAACGGCTTTGCTTCAGAACTTCCACCAAGCAGACTTTTTCCTGTATAGCAACAGTGAGGGGTGGTGTGTGTGAGTGATGACGGTGGACCCTGGGCATCATCCTGAGAGGGGGGTATATGGGTGTGCAAGGCTTATGAGGGCAGGCTCTCATCTGGTCTGGAGGCGTGGCTGCTGGCCAGAGGCCAGAGGAGCCAGGACCCCTGTCCTCCAGGACTAGAAAATCAACTGCCACAGGGGCAGCAGGGGAGGTTCCCAGAGCACTGGGTGTGGGAGGGCTCAGGGCAAAAGGCAGAGGGACACTGAGTAGGGAGAAAGGCACGTGAGTCTCTTCATCTTCTCTTTGAGGCTGAGCCCATCTCTGTTTCTGCTGTTGTTCATAGCCTTGGAGGTTTAGTGAGGAGCCAGGAGCCCTGGCCTCTGCCCACTAGCTCCCTGTAACTCCCTGCAAGGACATCTGGGTACCTGAGGCTGTCACAGTCCTGGGCCATTTACATACAGAACACTCACTGTTGTGTCTGGTCATGAAGCTCATCTGAATAGGTGAGTTCCACACAAGCCTGGAAGAGTCTGCTATGCCCCTTGGCACCTTGAGTTCTAACAGCGCATCTGTATTGTGTTAAAATGTTATGCTTTAATGTCTGTCTGCTCTAAGAAACAGTAAGTCCCTCCAGGGAAGGACAATTTGCATGCATCTGCATATTTGATGCGCAGCTTGTGGGGACTGGTAACTGTACTGAACTATATCTACATGGAATTTTTGTTGTTGTTGTTAGATTCAAGCCAGCTTGGTGACAGGTATAGCCATCCTTGGCTTTGTTGGAGACTTAGACAAGCAATGAGAGAAAAGCTTTTCCACAAGGACATCCTAGGACCTGGCAGCAGGCTTTCAGTTATTTCTTTTCTTCTGGGATGTAAATCCAAGACACAGCCTGGCCAGGCTCCTGGTCTCGGAACCCAGGGCACTGTATGGAGGGTCAGATGAAATGTATGCATAAGTAGGAATTTCTTTCCTAGACAAACATTTGTCCATAATAGCTGGTCTTGACTGCCAGGGTCTATGTCAGGCATTGAAGATTCAAAGGAAAGGAAGATGTGACCTTTGCCCTTGAGACGGTCACTGTCTAGGGTTAGGGAAGAACCAATAGGGACAGATACATGGAGACATAGATACGAGCAGAGAAGATCCTTCTAAACATTGAAGTTCAGAGATGGGAGCAAGCTCCTCTGGCCCTAGGCAGGCTGGGCTAGACAGGAAAACATCCTGGTGGGTAGTAACCATGGTAACCAATTGTCTGGTCCTGTTCCAGATCATTTTTCCACTTCCTAAGGGCTGGATAGACGCACGCCCACCCTGGACAGTTTGTCTTGCACAGTTATCAAAGGGCACCATTAAGATCAAAGAATCTGAAGTGTGTCACTCCTGTGCAGCCAGGACACAGGGTTCTCTCCCTTGAGAACAAGGGATGGATGACCCTGTTGAGGCCCAGGTTCCCTTAGTGAAACAAAGTCACTGAGAAGAAGCCGCTTCAGGAAGGAAGAGATACTGTGTCTCACAGTTTAAGGGTGCAACTTCATGAAAGAAAGTCATGGTGCCAGTAGGA